>NC_056679.1:74599387-74751887 GCF_018350215.1 Panthera leo | reverse complement strand
GGTAGTTCCTCAACAACTATTTGTGGACCGCCTAGTTGAAATTTACTGACTCCCCCTTACCAACAACATGTAGATAAAAAGGTTTTGAACCGGCAATTTAGATTTCTGTATTAGGTTACATTTTGTATATATGTATATTACATTATAATTTTATCCTTCCTTAGAGCTCTGTTCCCAGACGTGAACTCTGGTTTCTCACCACCCTACGATGCATTCATAACTATGCCTCTGCATCCATAACATACCATGTATGCAAAAGTTACTTTGGTTCTTTTCGTTCAAACGCTGTACATCCTTCAGGTAGAAATACAAAATTGACTTCCCATGAAAAGTTCCTTCATTGTTCAGACTCTCGACTTGTTCCTAGTTTCCAATGTCTGTGATATGTAACTCATTGATCACTTCTCCACTACTTTGTATTATGGTTTTCTGTATCTATATGTTATCTTTCCAATTAGACTAACATGTAACATCTGAATTATATTTTTACTTTTGGTTCCTTCTCAGCTTTGGCAGTGTCTTTAATAATTCTAGTGCAGCATGGTGCAATGGGAAGAGCATTGGGACAGGGGTTTTGCATTGGATCCCTGACCCTTCAAATAAAACTTCTTGATAATTCTCACCACACAACTTTCTAGCTTCATTATATAATCCCTACACCCACACGTTCTCCTCTTTGTATGTTCTGTTACTCTTGCACCTACATAGACTTGTCTGATGGCCTGGTATGTACTTTCTTCATTGTACGTTCCTTTCTTCATTGTGAAATTCTGCAATATACAGTTTGTAAGACGCTGGACCACATATATTGGTTTTCATCTCATGATCATCTCTATGTTGACTGTCCCATTCCACCAACTAGTGAGAAACATTTGATCTCAAGTCCAGTGAAATTCAATCAATCCCAGATTTTCCGTGTCAGGGCATCCTATCCCCCTCTTTCTCCCTGTGATGGCATCTAGGTTTTCCCTCGTTCGGTGGTGGTCATTGGCCACATTGCTGACACCGATCTTCTGGTCATCTTCTCACCAATCCATAGAGATGGATTTCTATCCAGTCATGTGATCCCAACTGCATCCACTACTGCCAACCTTTGACTTGACCTCAAGGTGTCCTAGGTTTTGGGACTTTTAGTGCCTCCACACTACTCTTAGTTACTTCTTTCATTTTACTGGGGCGTCTCAGGCTGTTGTTACCTAAGTCTCCTTTGTCAGACACCCCATCAATTCACCTCTGCTATGCTCTTCCATGCCTGCACCACCCTAATACAATAAAGAAGAGATTTCGAGGGTTGCCTTGGTTTTCTCTCAAGCTCCAATTCCACCTCAATACTGTTTCTCATCCAGTGGTAGCCCACCACCTCTCTTCGGCTGTATCTTTGTCATGCTGCTCTGGGCACATCAAACATGTCACCATTTACTTTAATCCCTGTGATTTGTGTCTCCTAGATTGCGTTGCATGTTAAGGCGGTTCACTGAATTTATCACTTATTTTGCCAATGGGGAGATCAGAGGCAACCTAGGCTAAAACCTGAACATTTGAAAGAGGAGAAACTTAATGGCAGAATTGTAACACACATGCATTACGGACATGTATTCACAGTGACATATTTGGGATCCCCGTCTCTATTGTTGAAGAGAAAATTTCCGCAACATATTTTAAATAAAAATTTTACTGACCTGGAATTATTACCCAGGTCAAAGAAGAGATAACGATCATCAGCTCATGTCTTACTCCTTCCAAGTTACAAACATGTCTCCCCAAATCACCATATAAATAAATACACACACACACACACACACACACAATTTATATTCGTTTGTTTTCCTTTACCTGAGATTCAACCTCTGAGATTCTTCTTTATACTTATTTTCTTATTTTAATTGCTCCATTGTATGAATATTGTGATTTATGTACCCATATTTTTGTTCATGGGCTTTTGAAATATTCTCAGATTTTAGCAATTATGAGTGCTGTTGCCAGGAATATTACTAAAGGCAGCTTTTGATGCACATATATACCGTCATACAAACATGTATATACCCTTCTTCTGGGGATGGCTAGGAATGCAAGTTCTGAATTAGGCTAGGTCTATCAAACTTTAGCTGATATTGGCCAACAGTTTTACAAAGTACATGGACCATTTTAAATTTGTGTTTTGCTTCACTGCTTTGCTTTTTACCCAACAGAATTTAATAATTTGGTAAATATGCTGAGAAGGAAACTGCTGAACCCAGTTTACTTTGGTATACCTCCTTATTTACTGAGACACTAGCCTCTTAATTCCTGGCTGCCTTGATTTCCCCACATGGCAATTTTTATCTCCACGCATCTTCGACTATCAAAAGCTTTGCTAGCTTCTCTGAATTTTAGCATCAACTCTTTGCCTGAAGACTTAGCTTCTTGTCCTATACCAAAAAATGGTGCATGACCTTGGGAAAAAATAGTTTCAACAAGACCAGTCCACTGCTCTGAAAACCCCAATAAGATCTTGACCTGCATGCCTGGTTGAATCAGTAGTTTCTAACATCTTCTGTTTTGTTTTGTGTGTTTGTTTTTGAGATGGCATTTTTCCCAATTGCTCTCAACAGGGGTGTTGGTTTTCTAAGAGCTATTTCTCTGACATATTTGGTAAAATTGTTAAAATGTCTCTCGTTAAAAATCTTGGGGGTATGGATGGGTGACTATTCCAGATTTCTATGGTTAGGAGAGCTGAAGCATATCCCATGATAAGAGGTACAGTATTGTACCTGATATGCCTGAACTAATAGAAGGGAATTCATGTACTGAAAACCCGATCTGCCAAAGAGTTTGTATATTTTGAGCCTCCGATCCCAGATGAGCTAAAATAATGAGTATGATAATGTGTGTATCTGTCTCTACATCCAAACCTTTTGAATGAGGCCCCATTGGCAAGCCATGCCAACACTCTGTTCAAATTCCAGATGGCGGATTGCTTCCGGTTCCAACAGTTCCGCAATTAACAACTGGCTTAGCTTCGGTGTCAAAACCGAACACTTACCTTCTAAGTTGTCATTTACAAAAATTCCATGTTATCTCTCAAACTATTATAGCTTCAATATATTAGCAATGACAGAATATAAACATGAGAGTCAAATCAGTTCTTATCCAGTCCCTCAAGCAAAACCAAACGCAGTTAAAGCAAAAGGGGTAGAATGTTAAATAGAAATAGGCCTTTACCAGTACAAACGTGTTTTTGTTAGTAAAAGAGGGACATCTTCTGTAATTACTGGGTGCATCATGTGTGAATCTTTATTGATTTATTAAACAAATAACTGACATATAGTTACTAAATGCGATGCAAACGTTCTCACGCAAAGGACGATCAAATACGTTAAGCCCATTTGTTGCACAAGCAAGTGTATTGCGTCAAGATTATGTCTCCAAGTATATTGAATTTACGATATGCTTTTATGCTTTGGAATCTTAAAAAAAGTCGTATTTAAAAACTTTGGTTGCACCTAAGAGAAATAGTTAAAGGCATGATATAAATCCAGAAATACAAAGTACCAAGGGTGGGGTGAGTGGAAATCAATCTCGTACTTCCAACCGAGCTCACCACTTGTCTAGCAATTATCATAAGTGCTTCCCCACCACTGAGAGTGAGAAAGGAAGCTGCCGTTGCCGCCACTTCTGGGTTGTATGTTGCTATTTTATCCAATCCATTCCTGTAAATAACTTCTGAGAAACCTTAAATACCCATTTCAAAAGCACTTCTTAAAGCAAAGTACTCGCTTGTTCTGCCTTCTCAGAACTTGGTATTTCGATTGCCAAAAATTCACAAAGGATGGAACAGGCCTGCTGAGAAAATAGAAAAAAAAAAAGACAGAATTAGCACCTAGCATTATACGCAGGTGCTCTGCTTTACTTTTCTTTTTAATGGTAGCAATATGTTGTTTTAGCTAATTCATAGACACTTAAGTAAAAGGAAAACTCAACTGGGAACAAAATGTCTTGAATTTGGCCTAGGTGAATTAAAAAGACCTATGCTTGATTACCATTTTTACCATATGGACCTCTCGTATTTTTTTTTTATTTTTTGTAATGTTTTTATTTTATTTTTGAGAGAGAGAGAAACACAGCATGGGCAGGGGAAGGGCAGAGAGAGAGGGAGACACAGAATCTGAAGCAGGCTCCAGGCTCTGAGCTCTCGGCACAAAGCCAACGCGGGGCTCCAACTCATAAACTGTGACATCATGACCTGAGCTGAAGTCAGATGCTTAACTGATGGAGCCATCCAGGTGCCCCATCTAGTATTTTCTTGATGAGTGCACATAACATCAACACGTCTGGATGACATTTGGGAGAACTGCCTCTTATGTCAGAAGATTAGTTATAAACTATTTCAAACAGATATGTTTCATTTAAAAACACAAGGAAAGGGGCGCCTGGGTGGCTCAGTCAGTTGGCCGAACGACTTGGGCTCAGGTTATGATCTCACGGTCTAGTGGGTTGAGCCCCGCGTTGGACTCTATGCTGACAGCTCAGACCCTGGAGCCTGCTTCAGATTCTGTGTCTCCCTCTCTCTCTTCTCCTCCCTTCTTTGTGTTCTGTCAAAAATAAATAACCATTAACACACACACACACACACACACACACACACAGGGAAATAATACCTGTTAGAAATCTGCTTAGCTGCATGTGGTTGCACCTCTGACACTGACTAGTGTGTTCTGTGACCTGGCCATGTCGTAATCCTGCAGTAGTAACACCGAGAGTTGGAATCCGTGATCTACTCCAGTGTTCCTCAACTCTCGTGTTCCATCATTCACTGCCTGCCTGCTGTCACTCCTAGATGGATCTTTGCAACAGAATTCTAGCTGGCTCGTCGTCCTTCACCTATTTTTACCAGGCTCCATACTCTTCCCCACCCTACCAGGCACCCCCCCTTGCATATAGCTTCATCGCACATCAATCGTTTCTCTGACTCCTTTTCGTCCAAGTCCAGATTGATCTACTTCACATTCAATATATGTAATGATCTTCTATCGTTCTAATGTTATATTCCACTAGTTCTCCCAAGGTTACATCCACTCTTATCTCACCGTTGTTTTTGTTTGTTTGTTTTTTCATTTTCCCCTCTAAACTTACCTTTAACCTACTTATCCATTTACTTCCGCTCTTCTGCACAACTGAAATGCTCTGTCTCGTTCCCTCCTCTCCACCATTCCAAAAAAGCATCATCTTGTCAATGGCCACCAATAACCACGTCAGGTCACTATTTTGTTTTCTTAACTCTTATTTAAGTATCACCAAGGTTTTGTGAATTTGGTCTCCCCCAAATGCATTTGCAAGCTCCTTGAAAGCTAGGCTAATGCCAGGGATTGTCTTAGAGCATATGTGTGGCTGGCTGCACCATAGCATCTGTCTCAATGCTTCTGAATTCCTTGTCATGTATACCCACGAATCAGATATTCTATTTAAGAATAAGTAAGTTTTCACCAAGGTACTAACTGGTACATATCGGATAAAAGAAGTAGGCATCTGATCAAATCGAAATTTTTCTAATGAGCTAGGAACCAATTCATGGGGACTCCTCACACGGTCTGAAACAACTATGGGGATTCTAGAGGGATGCTCTGAAAGGATTTGTTTGTTGTGTGTGTGGAGTCTATCAAGGAGGAGGGTTTTTACATCTTTTCATTCAAGTCCACTGAGAGAGGCTTCATTTGAATCATTCGTGAAGCTTAAAACTTGTCTCTTACAGTTGGGGGAGTGAGGGGATGGTGTTTTGGTCAAAGTTCTCCTATAGTGTAGTTATTAGATACATAGATAGAAGATAGATTAAGATATGTTGAGGGCTTGGCTCACATGATTGTGGAGGCTGATAACTCTGAAATTTAGAGGGCAGTCTGGCAAGCTGAAAACTCAGGCAGAAGCTGATGCTGCACCATTGAGGCACAATATCTTCTTTTCTGGGGAAGCTTTAGTTCCCACTCTGAAGGCCTTCATCTCATGGGATGAGCCCCACCCACCTTATCAAGGATAATCTCCTTTATTCAAAGTCAACTGATTCTAGATGTGAAACGCATCTACACAGTACCTTCACAGGAATACCTAGATTAGTATTTGACTGAATGACTCGGTACTGTAGCCCAGATAAGCTGACACATGAAACTGACCATCACAGGTGGCATTTGAACTTCTGCCTGAGAAACCTCAAAAACAAGCGACACTATCAGACGTGACCGTAGACACAAATAAAAGGTCGCTGCTCCCCTGGGATTGCTCTGCTCCACTGGAGTTTGCCAGGACACAGGACATGTGGTCCTCATCAGCTTAAGGGAGATCCAGAATTAAGTCACCTTAAATTCTGTTGCATAGGACTATCTCAAAGGGGACGTGGACCTCATCCCAGAGTTGCTGAAGGCATCACAGGATCCCTAGTGACTGAGAAGTGAGTAGTAGATGATGAGCTAGAGAACATATACTAATTGCATTAGAAGCTACAGGTAAGATGGTCTCAGCAATGGGAGGTAGGTCCCCATAGCACCCCAAGGGCCCAGTAGAAAAGGAGGCTGCTATATACATGGGCTGTTACAGGAAACCAAAAAGTCAGCATTCAGCAGCTCCATTTGTGAAGTAAGACATTCTTGCTCCCCTTTTCTGTCCTCTGTGCACTCCCTCCGATACCCAAGCAGTTAGAAATAGTACACAGTGAGTGAAGAGGTGGACAATAATGAGGGGCAAGGAAGCCAAGAACAGCCCTCTCCCCCACCCCCCCCCCCCCAAGGCTTCAGGTTGCCAGCCCAAGCCCAGCGGAGCTGAAGTGTGGTAGTTTCCGCTTCGACCAAAAATTTATATGTCCGACTGTTTCATGGGAATGGAAGTCTAAGAACCAATCTGAGATTTCTGTGACTGTTTCTCAAAGTAACAAAAAAATTTGCCATGTAAGAGTTCTCGAGGAGAGCCAGGAGACCATGCGAATTTTCATCCAGGGACACAGGAAGAAGTTTCCATACTGTACATTTTACACATACAATGAGTGATACATTAAAGTTGCTTTGTTATACTCCATGGGAGGCAGAACATGTGGTACAGAAATGTGTAAAATAGAATATTAGAGTTAAGAAAGCTTTGGAAGCTAAGGATAATAGGAAGTTAGGGATTATATGAAATGTATAGATCTGGAGGGACCAGAAAGGGGGAAAGAATGACTAAGTGTGACTTATTTGGTAGACTGGGGGACACTGGTCTAACTGAGGACTACTACAAGGACTGTAGCACACAGCAGTTTTTAACTGGGTGGATAAGAGCTTTGATTCCACGGCCTTTGGGTGTTTTGAAAAGTAGACTACTGTGATTCAATCTGTGATGAGTTTGCAAATTGCTAGTGACAATACGTATAAATACATCCACATGTATCTACGGGTGCTGTTATGTAGTATCCGGTATCATCCTAGTATTTAATGTAAAGCAGTCATCTTGCGTATTTTAAGCTACCTTCCGCGTTTTCCTCTTTCCTTAAGGAAGAAGCATTCGACAAGGAATCAAATCCTGGAAACTCAGCATCTAATTTCCCTACTGACTCTCTTCTGGTGGCATCTATAAATCAAGATCCAAACAGAAAAATAAGGGTGACCTTAAGAGAAAGTAGGAGCAGTTAAGGCATAAGAAAGCCATGATATTGGTATGCCAAGGGTGGGGGGCTGCGGCAAATGACTTGTGAGCATGTTGGATCTCCCTGACGTGTTTTATTCTGTTGCTAGAGCACTGTCATACATAGAGGCAATACCATCCCTCTAAGGCTCTGTACTTCCTCCCTGGCTTTTCTCTTTTTGATCACTCCTACCTACCCCGCGTTTCCTAATGTTGCAACAGAAGTTCTCATGAAACATGGGCATTGCCTCTCTCTCACCTCCCACTGCCTATGAGTCACCATTTTTGCTTGATTTCTCCATGCTTATAGCCAACTGTTTTGAAATGGCATTCAGAGTCCTTTGTGAATGAACCTCTGATCATCTTTCCAACCTCGTCTCTTACCATTTTCCTTCATGCACCGCATACTCCAGTTAAGCAGAACTACAGAAAAATCACAACGATCCAGGGTAAATTTAGGGCACGGATAACACCAATTCACTGCTAAAACAAACTACAAGTATTTGCACATGGATTCATTGTGGTTACTTTCAACAGGGACATGAAAACGTATCTGCTTATCAGGACTTGATGACAAACAGCTAATGGGAAAATGAATGTTCGTTGCCTGTTCTGGAGGAATAGAATTGTCAGATCTCGGTGCCAAATCTTGGTGGTTAGTCTCCAAGCCCTGCTGTTGTAAAAACAGCCTTTCCCAATAAGCTCCAGGATATCCTTAGGACCGAGCGGTAACCTTGCTCTTCTCTTTGTACATCCTGACCTAACCCACCTGACCATCACCTATGAATTAAGAATAAGGATATTTAGATAAAACTAGTCAACAGCCCAGACTTTGGGTTAATTACAACTACAAGTAATTCTCTGCTTTCCCCCCTACTACCTGTATTACTTTTGGAAACCTTGCAAACATAGCCTCTCAAGTCCTCTCTGCTCTCATATGGAAAACCGAATTGCTTTCTGTGATTTAAAAGAAAATGTAACTAAAGCAGAAAAGCACTTGGGAATTAAATAGTTTGGAGACTTCTGCTGTAAATTTTACAATCTTGGTGTTACAGATAGGTCTTTCCTTTCACTTTTAAACACAGCAATGCCAAAGAGGCTGTGCCCAAAAGTTAGTGACCTTAGTTTTATTTTCTTCCAATTCAGGGAGGATCCAACATCTCAGATTTAAACTGTCCTTTTATACAAGTGCTATCACTAGAACCATCCCCGATTCTAGTCCATCTTTTTAAAGTAAATGTGTTCACTTCATATTCAGACTTGAAAGTTTCAAAAATCAAACAAACAGAGAAAGCATGGAAAAAGAACTAAAAAAATTCCATGGTCTCTTATAAAAAAACAATGACAAAAATGCTCCTGTCTACATTCGTCCTCTAGCTCTTTTCTCTATGAAGATTTTTGTTTCCAGTTGCAATTATTCAGTAAGTAAAATTCTATGCTCAACTTTAATTAACTAACAAGAAAAGCAAGTCCCTTTAAACATTATTTTAAGTGCTTTATAAATATAATTTTAATGGCTACAAAAAAACCTCTTCTTTCCATGTTGATTCATGTATTTATCAATTTATACTTCTACTTATAGATTGTTTCTGAAAACAATTGTTTTTAAACACTCAATGTTATAAATAATATTTGGGGAATGCCTACAAGTTTACAGATTATTACAATGTTTTCAGATTATATTCTGACCTATTTGCTCAAAATAGTTATCTTGTAAAATAATATGAGACTTTTGTGGGTTTTACATATATTGCCATATGTGACACTCATTTTTATAATCTACTTTTAGCCTGTAATTGCACCTAGAAAGATTACTTGTAAGTTTCCTTCAACCATTTATTCAAACAACATTTTAACTTGATTTGTATATGCCAAGAACTATTGCAGGTGTTGATGATACATCTGTGAACAGGGTAGAAAAGATTCCCCTTTCTGGGAGTTTCAATCTTAGTAGAGTGAGACAGGAAGTACATCATAAATCGAGTAGGAAGAATAGAAATGAAAGATTGACAGAAAAGAAAGAAGAAGGGAGGGATGGAGAGGGGAGATAGGGGAGGGAAGGAACAGAGGAGGGTAGAGAGGGAGAAAATAGGCAACAGAAGAAAAAAGCAAATGAAGAGAGGAAGTCAACAAAGGCTCTTGAATACTCAAGTCAAGAATCCCATGGAAAAATTTGTAAATGCTAACTGGAGAATTTTCACATCATTTCCCAAAGAACCGCAGTGATTATTTAATATTCTGCCTAAATTGTTGCCTCAATCAGCAAGTTTCTCAAAAACATTAAGGAGTAGACATCTTTAAGAAGAATATGTGACTGAAATTATAAAGTTTCTGGATCTTAAACCCCAGATGCGTGACAAAACAAAGAAACAAACAAAAAATGGAATTAGAACTTTGTGGATGAACAAAAATGTATTATTTACTATAATAATTCAGCTTTTTAATCATTGGTCTTAGCCATAGCCTTTAACAACATTTAATGGTTCCATTAGTTTCCTCTATTTAAATTCCAGGAGCTTCAAGGCTCCACCTGAGGAGGGGAGGAGGGATCCTATCTTCAGCCAGAAAACAGCATAAACTGCATTCACAAAAAGGAATTACAAGGTCAATTCCAGAACTTCCTTTCACTGCATTCAATTCAAATGAACCTGCAGATTCTGTTTTCTTTTTCTTTTTTTTTTTTTTAATGCACCCTTTAAACAACAGGGTATTGTCTCCCATATTTCATTCGAGACACGGATGATTTACAATCGTTTTCATGTTAATATCTCTGCACCTTGATTTACCGCAGAAAATATGAGTCTGTAGATCTCTACAACTTACTCCAGGAGCCAAAAAACACTTGAATACATGCTTTCAAAGCTAAGGCAACTGCTTGTCAATGAAGTGAGGCTTTTTATTGCGTCTCTGGTCTTTTCTCAGCACAGATTTTCTTCATTACCGTTTCTCCCCCTTTTTCCTGTTCCTGAACATGCTTTTGTTAGAAAAGCAGCAGTAAGAGCAAGCTATTACGTAAGTCTGATTCATATTCCTCTAGATATTTAACCTTTTGAGCAATAAGAAATGGGATGAAAAAAATTGGGGTTCAATTTCATAGCACTTAATTCTTTAATGGGATGTTTCATGTGTTGGTTCTGTCTGTAAAAGATACGATATATGGCATGCCTTATAAGGAAAAGATATATATATTTTTTTGACATTTATTTATTTTGGGGAGACAGAGCACAAGCCGGGGAGGGGCAGAGAGAGAAGGAGACGCAGAATCCGAAGCAGGCTCTGGGCTCTGAGCGGTCAGTACAGAGCCTGACTCGGGGCTCAACCCCATGAACAGCGAGATCGTGACCTGAGCTGAAGTCAGATGCTCAACTGACTGAGCCACCCAGACGCCCCAAAGAAAATAAATATTTAAAGTGTTGCCGTGTCTGCATGCCATCCCAATGCTTATATATTGTTGTAGGACCTTTCCAACTGCTTATGAAGGAAAGAGCCCAAGCGTTTAAGGAAACAAAAGGTAGATTTTATTCTTCTCCTTTTCCCTAGGACTGTAAGAAGTCAGTCAAGGTGATTAATGTGGTTTCAAATACCATAGACTGGGCAAATGTATGCCAATGAACACTACTAGCTAAATACATAACTTTCATTCTTCAACAAGTTGGTTCGTTTATATTCCTAAGAAGGCAGCATCTACTGGGAGCATTACGGGACTGATTCACTAGAATCTACACATGGACACCCCCCAGCGTGTGGGTTTTGTTTTTTTTTTTTTTAATTTTATTGTATTATATTTATTCCAGTTGCTTGGTTCCATAGACTTCGATGGGGGGGGGGGGCGGATGGGGGAGAGAGACTATTGTCAAGAATTACTAGTCCTGGGGCCCCTGGGTGGCTCAGGTGGTTAAGCACACAACTCTTGATATCAGCTCAGGTTCTGATCTCACCATCATAAGATCAGGCCCTGCATCAGGCTCTGCACTGACTATATGGAGCCTCCTTGGGATTTTCTCTCTCTCTCTGCCCTTCTCCCTCTACTCTCCCCCAGCTCAAAATAAATAAATAAACACTTAAAAAAAAAAGGAATTACTACTTCCTCTGATGAAAGGAAATAGGCATGTTCAGAGTCCAGGCACAGAAATGTCACTGACCAGCACCTACAATGTGAGCCTCATGGACCAGTTTCATTCACGAGCATCTCTGTCATTTTTTCCTCACTTTTTAAAATTTTTAAGGGATTTTGTGTAATCATAACCATTTTTTCCAAGTTCAGCTGAACAACCTTTAAAGTTGTATTTAAAAAGAGAGAGAGAGAGAGAGAAACCTCGAGAAAGAATCCATTGGAATTCTCCTTTCCTTGCGTTCCTCCCACCTTGAAAACTCTCCCAATGAAGAATGAGCCTTATTTGCGTGTTGTTCTAGAATAAAATTTATCATGCTGAAGGATCATCAGAGGAGGGTTTGAGCTAAATCCGTACCGATCACTTTGTATGGTTATACGGGGAGAACACCCTCCCCATAAACCTGCCCACTGGTGCCAAAGGCTTTGTATAGAAACCACCAGATGTTGTAACAGAGATACTGGTGAGACATGTGCAGGTAGGGAGTCAAGTAGACACATTTCAAAACCCGGTGCCTGAAACACCAGGGCTTAATCGAGGTGTTTGATTTTGGAAGAGATTCACGGAAGCACCATTTCATAAAGCAAATTTCCCCTTGCGTATACACCTCCCCAGTTACTAAGAGAGAGAGAGAGCGAGAGACGGAACTCAGGGTATTGCACTGGAAATGAAACATTCACAGAAACGTCCCCTTCTTCCTCTTCCTGGTACAAACTGAGCAGTGTAATGGTAGACCTCAAGGCATAACAAAATGTTGTGCACGCTGTATGCAGTGACCCATAAAAATCACAGAATGGGGGGGGGGGATAAAGAACTCCCTTCTCCTCTTCTTTCCCTCGTTTTGGCTTCTCGTCTTACTGCCTCAGTGTTTGCAAAGCCAAATGGTGCCTGAGTTAATGGAATAAACAACACTGCTCAGTTAGCACAAGCATGCATTAGCTGGGAAGATCTGTATTGATTATTACATAATAAGTGTTCCAAAACTGATTTTCACCTCACTCATACAGTGTTCCAGTCCACCCAGGTAAATGCCAATAAACGTTTCCATTACTCCGAACTATTTTATAGATTTACACTTGTTGGATTTGCTGGCAAGCCAATTGGTTTACCTAAGGGCCGTGCAGAGCTGCCAGAAATTATAAGCATTTTATACCTTTAGGTGAATCTGAAGTTTTTTCCCGAAGCCACGTTATTGTGTGTGATGTTGACTCATCTTAGCCAAACAGGCTTGTCTCCTAACACCCTAGTCAGTATGAAAAGTGCAAAGTATTTTAAATTACCAGTGTATTCTTTTGAAAGTACATAAAGCCAGTTAACATAATAATCTTCCTTTCCTAACTTTGCTTTTTAATCTGTTTCAAATTTCATCATTATCCAATCCTAGAGGACGGTCATATGAGCACACAAATGTATGTGTGTGTATATAGAGGAATGTATATATCTAATGTGGTTTTGGAAAGCATATCTTATACGTTTTTATAAATATATTTCTTATGACAAGAAGAAATAACCACAGATCTTATTGTGGGGGACTTTTCCTGAAAATTGGTACGTTTTTAGGTACCTCTTTGCAAACTGCAATAGGGGATGACACTCTTCACTTAATAAGGAAAATTCTTTCATTGGCGGAATTGGAGAATCCCATTACTTGGTTTTTGGCTAAAAGGATGTCTAAGTGCCAGAGTACCACGTAAAGGTAGGGTCTTCAAAATGTTCTAAACATACTCCTGCCCATGCTACAGTCCAGCATATCAAGGTCACACTGCATATTCCTGTGGGATGAATGGCATCAGGGAGCGGCATTCCGAGAGTGTCACTGGAATGTTCTGAGAGTGGCTCTGTTTTCTGCATTTCCCTGTCTGGGCTGGAGTATGCAGGCTAGGCTGGGGGCGTGCCTGGATGCATGATCCGTTTTGTTCTTTCCCAGCCTCCTTTCCTTGGATATGCTCCAGGTGGGAATACAGCTTTATTATCCAAGGCAACAGGCACGACGTCCCTCTGTGGAGTCTCCACCAATGTGTTGTTGTTGGAGCATCTACAGAGGGATGAGGCCCGGCTCCTGATAGCAGCTGTGGGTGTAGGAACTGTCTGAGCCTCAGCAGGAAAACCACTCCTTTGGGCAGGACAGTGCTGTCCTCGGGATATAGTGCAATCGCCATCTTAGCAGCCCAGCCCCCAACTTGGCTTGGCTCGAAATGGAATATTCCACTTGGGAATTTGTTTGTTCTTTTCCCTGTGCTTCTGGAAATGTTTCACCTTTCATTTGATAGTCAGAGGTAGGTCCACCTAGAAAACTTTCAAGTGCCTTTTTCAAAACAAACCAGAAACAAATAACACACACACACACACACATATATCTATCTATCTATATATATATATATACATATGCATAAAACAATACATATATATTATGTTTACACACCTGTATACACATACGTACACGTACCTATATATTTGTTGCGAACAATTCTTTGGAGACGTATTTTCTTTAACTGAAAAGATAGAACATATTCATACCCAAGAAAGATTTTCTTTCCATTCTTTTTTTTTTTTTTTTGAGTAGAGCTGATACACGATGCCACATTAGTTTTAGGTGTACAACATAATGATGCACCTTCTCTATAGGTTATGCGCACAAGTGTCTCTATCATCTGTCACTATACAAAGCTATTGCGGTATCATTCACTATATTCCCTGTGCTGTGCCGTTAATCCCTGTGGTTATTTATTCCGTAACTGGAAGCCTGTCTCTCCCATTCCCTTTCACCCATTTTTCTACCCCCCACACTCCCTTCCAGCAACCATCAGTTTGTTTTCTGTATTTACAGGTCTGGTTCTGTTTTCGTTTATTCATTTGTATTGTTTTATTTAGATTCCACAGATGAGTGAAATCATACGGTATTGGTCTTCCTCAGTCTGACTTACTTCACTTAGCATAATACCCTCTAGATCCATCTGTGTTGTCACAAATGACAAAGCCTTATCCTTTCTTATAGCTGAATTGCAGTCCGTTGTATATATAAGTATCACATCTTCCTTATCCATTCACGTATCGATGGGCACTGGTAAACATACATATCTTGGCTATGATAAACAATATTGCAATAAATATAGGAATGCATATATCTTTTCAAATTAGTGCTTTTGTTTTCTTTGAGTAAATACCCAGTAGTGCAATTATTGGATCAAATGTTATTTTTATTTTTAATTTTTTTGACGAGCCTCCATACTGTCTTCCACCATGGCCACACTGGTTTGCATCCCCACCAACAGCGCAGAAGGATTCCCTTTTTGCTATCTGTCACCAACACTTGTTAGTTCTTGTCTTTCTGATTTCAGAAGGACGTATTTTTAATGATAACATTTCAGTCAAAAATACTATTTTTATTTCTTCTGTGAATCCTCGTTTAGATCTGAATCACAGTTACTGGATCATTTATCTCAGTTGGTGGATGGAAAGGATGCTTGTGCAGGTCGAGGGGACCCTCAAAAGGCAGCAACATCTGCAACTCCCCTTATTCAGTTTTCCTCATCTCTGAAACTGATAAAGAACATTCCAGGAGACTTCTCTTTTCTTCCCAAAATACGCAAAGTCTTCCTGAAAGGGGAGCATTTTAACAGAGTATAAGGAACACTATAGTTCACCAACACAGCAAAAATACATATTATGAAAGATGTTCTGCCATTTTTGCAAGGGAACCAGGGCGGGATATCAACTAGGATCATGGAAAACCATGTCACGTCTTGCATTGTCTGGGTTGCAAGACTCAGAAGGGACACTCTACGAATTTACTTGATCTAACAGCTATTCTAGATATTTTCTAATCACCAATAAATTCAAACTCTTTACTCAGACATTGCAAATGGTGTCGCTCTTTATTACTTTATTAATCGCACAGAGAAAGAGACAGAACTCTTCACCCAATTGGATTTTTTTTTGTCAGTGAAATACTCCAGTGAGTAGAATTAGGGGTTTAAGACCTAGCAAAGGAACTTCAGACCTTCATTCCTGTTGTTAGTTAATACTTACAGAGCGTGTTAAAGTCTGTCTAATGAATTAGTTAGACATTCAATCTTGATTAAGGATGCTTAGTTCAGATCATTATAAAACATTCTGAAACATGCTAATTTGAGCGTTCAAGGCAGAACGTGGGCACCAGTGAATGGTGGATTTTATCATCGTCTTTATCATGTTGCCTCTTATGAAACTTAAATACATATGCTGTGCCAGATGCTATGTTAGGGTCTTTGTTTGCTTTGTGTTAAAAGTCTACCTGATAGAAATCATCATCCCCACTTTCTAGGAAGGAAAAATAAAAGAGTCTTTGGAAGGTTAAATAACTTGTCCCAGATCACTTGGCCAGTATATTGCATGCAAGACCATCTATCTGAAATGTCTACATTCCCTCTTTGCCAATGCCAAATTTTATTTTCATATAGATACATTGGAAAACCTATTAAAATGTAATGAATAGTCAGTAGTTGTCAAAAAAACTGAAAATCAACTGAGGAAACTGAAGTCTGGGAAAAAAGTTTTGGATTCAAATATCAAGTTATGGCTTCTACTTCAGAGAGCAGCTTGGACATAAAGATTGCAGTGAGAGCAGAAAGAAGTGAAGGGAACCGAGATTTACGTCCTGCCTAACATTTTCTTTGCAACATACGAGGCACTTATGTTATCTCATTTAAATGTCACAACTATGCTCCAAGGTTGAGGTATGTCATCGAGATTAACAGATCAGGGAATGGCAGGGCACAGCAGGATGAAGCTAGGTTGAAGTTCACATAGCCAGAAAGTCACGATACCTGATTTCAAGATGGATACACATGGCCATTCTTCGTTATTCATAAAATGAATTATCTTATGCATTTCTTTGTATATTTCCCTTTGAATACTCCCAATTCTGTAGTGAACAAAGATCTCAGTGTCTGGTCAGGCTTTGGTTTCAAAGAAGGACAAAATATACAAGCAGGATGTAAACGAAAATGAGGTTTATGGACTATAAAATTTTAGACTGTAACTTATCTACATCAAAGTAAGCCTCCACACTCTCCAGGTTATTGTATTTCTAACTGATGTTAAAAATTATTAAACAGGAACTGAATGGCTCCTGTATTCCAGGAAGACTAACATGGGTTATGGAGCTTAATTCCAGGAGTTCAAGTTCATGCACACAACACCACAGGGAATACAGCCATGATTCAAGTATCTCTTGAGTGGAAACGGCTACAAAGTAACAGAAATTGCATTTTTAACTCAAATGTTATATTTTTAATGTTCCCTTCTTCCACTTTCCCTACAAAAATGAAAAAGGGTCATTTGTGGCAAAAAAAATATATTGACTACATCTCCATCATGAATCTACTAAATTGGTTCTTTTCCTTGAATTACATCAATGGGCTTGTTGTACTGTGACTTGTAGGTAAACTCAAAATATTTGAGCTTTGATACTTTTTCCTTCTATGTAAATGGAAAGTAAAATTGATTTTAAAGTCCTTTATTATTTACAATTTATTATTTACATAATTCTTATTTATGCAAGCCAGAGAGCAGATAATGTGTGAAAATAAACAGACTAGACAATTTTGTTTTTATGAAATACACTATGTCTGGACAGGTGACGTCACACAAGCTCACATTTTTCCTATTTCTTTCTTGAGCAAATTGGCAGTTAATTTGGGTAAATTTCTTTGATTAAGAAATATTATGTGGCTGACATATCCCCAGGAGAGTAAACAAGGTCGTATATAATTTGAATGAATGGGCGATGAATTAAATTAAAAAGTTAATTTGCATAGAAAGATCTATCCCATGAAACAAATTCTGATTCTAATCACAGTTGTGTTAGAAGCAAGTATTTTGATGTTTCTTTAAGTTATTTCATGCATGTGCTTTCGTCAAAGAAAATAATACACAGGGTTGTTCGATAACTATGTTATTACAAGTAATGTCACTTTAAAAAATATGTACAGTGACAAGGAGATAGGTTATACGTGTTCAGATTGATATATAGATAAGGTAAGATAAGATATAGGTAAGATATAGGTAAGATATTAGATGTAGGTATAGATATAGATGATATAGATATAGATATAGATAGATTAGGAAATTGAGACTGAAAAAAGTTAGTGACTTTTCCAAGTGACAGGGTAGAAATTAAAGCCAATGTCCTTATACTCTAGTCTAGAATAATTTTCCCAACCTGTCAGCCAGAATTTTTTTTTAAATTTTTTTAAAGTTTATTTATTAATTTTGAGATAGAGTGCAAGTAGAGAAGGGACAGAGGGAAGAGGGAGAATCCCAAGCAGGCTCCACAATGTCAGTTCAGAGCCTGACACTGGGCTCAAACTCAGGAACCATGAGATCATGACCTGAGCCAAAATCAAGAGTCAGATGCTCAACCAACTGAGCCACCCAGGTACCCCAACCAGAAATTTTCGAGTTAAGATTATGGCACGGAGGAATTTTCCTGTGGGTCATGCAAAAATTATTTCATGTCCATAGGATATCCGAAAGATAAATGTCAAGAAGAATGTTAAATTAATCATGATAACCGTTTAGAGTGCCTTTAAATATTAGAATATTTTCTTTAACATGCCTCAAGCAGAATGAAGGAATTAGTTCTACTACATACTTAGGCCTTCCATGTCAAAGTTCTCAAAGCTTGAATATTTCACAAGGCCTTGCTAATGAGTTCATTATTTTGTTTATTCTGCTCATAAGAAAGTCTGATATAGGACCTTTATATTTGCATTGCTAATAGCTGTCAGGAGTTGGATCCCAGGCTCTTTTCCCTACAGCACTTTGACAAAAGTAATTCAGATCGAAGTCCATTGCCAGGGCCAAACATCAGTCCACACAGGCCACTAAAGAGAACAATCAGGATTATCAGGCCAGCTTCCTCAGCGAGGAGTTCAGAATCTGGGGGGAGGCCAATAAAAGAAATAAGCCATATGGTCAGAACTATGTTTCAGAAAGCAATTGCCAAAGCAGACACAGAAGTTTAGGAGGTATGGAAGGTAGGAGGTAGGAGGTAGGAGGTAGGAGGTATGGAAGAAGCAGGAATGTTCAGACTCTGAGACTTTATAGGGAGGGACCAGGGAGGCAACATCACCCACAGAGAAGAAAATTCCCTGTGGCTTTATCATGCTGCCCTGAATTCACATGTATTTTTCTCCTACATTCTCAAATTTAGTGGGTGAAAGATCACTCAATGAAACAGATGATTTTTTTTTTTTAATTCAACTCTCATGTGTTATGGACCAGAGATGGGAAATACAAGAAGCTTACAATTGTATAGGGCTAAATAAATAAATAAATAAATCAGCAATTAAGCTGGACAGAGGCAGAGGTGCACCATCAGCCCAAGGAGGAACTGTCCGTGATTCTGCATTTCTACACCAAGAGCCAGGAAAGCCTTCTGGGGGAGGTAACATTTGGTTCAATCTTGAGAGATGGTAGTTACATTCCAGATAGGGAAAGGTGGAAAGGAAATGTCAAAGAAATTGATGCTTGAAGCCGTGGACGCTCTCCACAGAAATACAATCTTTCTCTATGATTGAACGCAATGCTCAATGGATATCCATGACTTTCCTAGCGAAGTTGTGTAATGAACTGCCCTTTAGATGTAGACTGCCTGATTAAATCCTGGCTCCATCTATGTAGCTATGTAACCATGGGCAGGCTATATAACCTCTCTATCCCTCTCTGTAAAATGAGAATAATAATAGGCCCTACCCCCACAGGGCTGCTATGAAGATTCAGTAAGTTAACATTTGCAAAGCATTAGAAACTCTTAACCCATAGCACACGATAAAGGCTCTAATTGAAATGTGACGGGCATCATTCTCCTGGTAAAAATTTTACTAGAGATTTGTTTTCTTCTTAATCCCCCTTCAGTGGATAGGTATCCTAAAGAAAATCCTCCTCTTCTTGAAATCTCTTATTCAGTGGTCTCGAGCAGTGTATCATCTGTTCTGTTGTTAATTTTTCCTTTCCATAGAAACTTGCTTTTTACATTAGAATTTCTTTCTCTAGGGTGTGCCTTCTTGCTCATGAATATCTGCCATTTTGTTAGAATTACAGCAACAAGTACGGTGTTGTCAAATGCCAGTTCCCTAAAACCCCTAGGCAATCTGCACATAAGACGGAGTTGAGCTCATCTCTTACTGCAATGAGGGAGAACACCAATTCCAAGGACTTTTGGCGAGGCGTCAGAGGCAGGGGGGCAAGGTGGGAATTGGTGTGAACTTGAGGTTTAGTTCAGGCAGGTCGTCCAAAGTAGGGGCTAATCAAGAGTGTGTGAGGGTTATGATACAACTGTTGAACATTGGTGGAAACAGCAGAGCAAGAGCTTTGGAGGCAAGAGATTCAAAGAAACTTAGGCCCCAGGCTGCCTGTTGATCTTTACACTGAAGGGTGGATGGGGAGTTTCTGTAATGAACGACCAGGCCATTTGTTGGGGCAAGAGTCTCCTGAAATGGTAAAGCCATGCCAATATTATGAGTACCGCATGTGGGGGGGAATGCCAGACTCCAGTGTCCAAGCTTATGGGTGAAGGTGGATTGTGTGTTTCTGACTTGTCAATCAAAACATTTTCCTAAATTTGAGTTTCCTGCTATGGTGGAGACAATGGAGTCTGAAGCCAGGATGCTGGTGTGGAAACTCAGGTTCCTCAGTTTACCCCCTGACATCTTGGGCGAAGATATTTTACCCCTTTGCGCCACTGGTTCCTTTTGCAAGTGGGAATATTTATAATAGTACTTAGTTATGGATCATCAGGAGAATTGAGTGGGTTAATACGTGTAAAGCTCTTAACATACTGTCTGACACATAGCGAGTAGTCTATAAAGAACAGCTATTACTGATCTATAATTAAAGACTAGGGCGATATTTTTTCATTCAAGTCACAAATTATCTATGTTACAGCTATTTTAATGATTGTGTTCAATGTATATTTTTTTTAAAAAATTACTTAAGTAGCTAGAGGAAAAAGTGCTAATGCAAATCAAAATTCTTGGCTCACTTTTTTTTTTTTAATTTTCTGGCAATCCCTTCAATTCTTTAATTGTAGATGTTTTCAGAATTTTTGTCTCTAGGATTCTTTTTTTTTTATTATTATTATTCTAAATGATCGTCACTCCACCTAAGATGTCTGATCGGTTTCCCTTCAAACATGTGAACTCTGGGTAACCCTAAATGTCGTGGGCTCCCAGTCAATTCAGTGGACTTTGATTATACCCCTGCCCAAGATTCTGCTACCTGCTATTACATTCCTTGTCGCAATTCTCCTTTATTCTCCCACTTGCACACACTTGAAATTATATTTAGGTCCTCCCAGCTCTCATTTGGCCTTTGCCTACCAGGCTCCCCTCACGCAATCCAGAAAATTGCTAATCTATATTGGCCTCATAGTCTTAGCCTGGCTCTATCCCCATGACCATGTCTCTGGGTCAGATGCTTATCATCTCTCACATGAACTATTTCAATTGCTTTGCAGTGCTTTCCCTGGATAAAATCTATGGCTTTTTGTATTCATCTCCCATACTGCTGCCAGATCTTTCTTAATAAAAGGCAGATAATAAATAATAATCTTTCTTAATAAAAGAGAGATAATTCACTTATCTGTTCAAAGAACTCCAGTCACTCACCATGGCTAACCGAGGAAAGGTCACTGTGGTATTTCGTGTTCTCCAACACCTGGCTCGAACCCCACCTCTGGTCAAGTCCTTCTTCTGTCCTTCACACACCATTTCCGAGTGTGCAATAACCTCATACAGTTATGCCCTTGCTCAAGTGCCCCTCACCTGAAATGATGTATTTGCCGGCCTTTCTTCCACATTCCAAGGTTCCGTTGCTTTTCCTCCTGGAGATTTCACTTATTCCACTAGTGACCACAAAGTAATTCCCCCATCTACTTTCTCAGAACAATTGGAAGATTTGGGTTTGTAGAGCCTGAATCTCTGAGAATTTTTGGAGTCCTGGATAAGAAAAGGGATAGAAAACTATGAGTAAAAAATGTTGATGGGAAAGTGAATATTTTTCCAAGTGAGAAAAGAAATCCCATGATCTTAAACATTACTTAAAACTAAGAAAGAAGAAGAAGAAGAAGAAGAAGAAGAAGAAGAAGAAGAAGAAGAAGAAGAAGAAGAAGAAAAAGAAGAAGGGGCGCCTGGGTGGCTCAGTCAGTTAAGCGTCCGACTTTGGCTCAGGTCATGATCTCACAGTTCATGAGTTCGAGCCCTGCGACAGGCTCTGTGCTGACGGCTCAGAGCCTGCAGCCTGCTTCAGATTCTGTGTTTCCCTCTCACTCTCTGCCCCTCCCCTGCTCATGGCCTGTCTCTCTCTGTCTCTCAAAAATAAATAAATGTTAAAAAATTTTTCAGCTGATGAAAAGTCTAAAAATCACAAATTGTGTAATATGATGTAATATTTTCATGAATGAGTTATCTGCCAGATCTGTATAACACTGGTGATAATATTTTCTATAATAAAGGTAATATTTATATATTATAATATAGTTACATGTAATATATCATACATACTATAATATCAAGGATAACATTATATCATATTTTTTACCGTAGACGGTAAAGAAATGTAACTCAGTATTACATTCATCATGATTGATCAAAATACGTTTCAGATTATCAATAGCTTAGAACTTACTTCTGTCTAAAAACTTGTTACTATTATGAAAAATCATAGGATTATCAGATCTGAGGAAGTTCCATCTACTTTTTTTTTTTCATATATGAGTTGGACTACTTTGAAGAATGTTCCATAGACTAGACTCTCTCTCTAAACATTTCAAATTTAGAGATAGACACTTTTGGGGGTACATGCTTGAAGATACCTTGATATTGTGATACAACTGTACCTGGCAAGAGGGTGTCATGACCCTGGGTGTAATGCACAGTGACAGAAGAATCCTTTTCTACCCAAGAATGCCTAGCCTGAGTCAATTCCATATGGAAGTAACTGTAAACAACATAACTATTCCGCAAAACTCATACTAAATGTACACCTGACTCACCGTCTTCCCAGCAGACCCCCTGCTAATGCCCCGGGCCACTCCACCATCACCCAAAGGAAAGGCAACAGATGAGGGGGTAAGATGACGGGAAAGACAGCCTAGAATCCAACAATTTCTAGTTAAATAGCTCCTTTCATTGTTGGGACTCCACCCAATGACGGATCCCTAAAAATAAGCTTACCTTCATTAACTTCAACAATGTGCTAAGGACAGATTAATCTACCTCTAACAACCCCTTTGTTCCCTGATGTGTTGTATTGCACTTTATTGTATACATGCATTGTGTACCTGCGATTTGTCGATCTTTGGTGCTAACATGTCTAATTCTCTGCTGGACTGATGATTGGCAATGAGTTTTGTCTTTGTGCCTTTCACGGTAGCTGTGCTCTGTGGATATCCAACAATTACATGTTGATTTCAAAGGAATTAGTTTGAGAATAGCCAGGAGTCCTATTGAAAATTACATCTCTTCCTTCTTTACAAGTTGGGCGAGAGGTCAGAGATACAGCTGTACTAGTTAAAATTAATTTTAGGTACTTCTATACTTAAGAAACTAATTAGCTTTTGCAGGGATTAATTCATGCAACAGTGAGAGTGCATCAAGCTGATTATGATATTTTGTGCATAAAAAATAGCTGTCAAAGGGTAAAGAAGCAGAATGTTTGAGTGAATAATTAAAAGACCAGTGTTTGCCCTAATGATATTAATCGAATGAAAGGATCTAAAACTAAAATATTTCCTTCGGGGAAACTATACATTAATCATATTTACATTAAGTTGAGTCCTATGAAATTGCCACTAGCTCGCTGTTTCTATCATACACAACGGCAGTTTTGTACAATCCAACCCAATGCATTAATGTATTTGTTCTTCAGTTTTTAGTCATAAAACCCAGGAAAAAAGTAACATTTTTCCCTATACTCAGTCCTCAGGTTGCTTTTAGAAATATTACAGATTGTGCAAAGTGAGCACTCAGCTAGTGGTTATGTTTCACTTGGCCATGCTTACTGTGAAAAGACAATAGCTATAAACAAAAGCAAATCCACAAGGATACTTATTTATAAGCTGTAATTCTCGATACTTTCACACAATGGGTAACTTCATTCTGTGATCTTAGACGAACGCTGGAGTGCAATATCTACATTTGAGCGTTATGTGGAGACAAGTAAAAAGCAAGATCTGCCAGAGTTAATATAGTCAGATAATGAATTTTTTTTCTCCAGAAATGCACACCCCAAGTAGGGCATATGCATACCCCACAGCTGTGGTACCATAACCTCTATTTTTCCCCACCATGTGTTCTCAAAAGGCTTGTATCATCTTTTTCCCATCAGAACTTAGCTTTATGTCATGTCAGATCTTGATCAGTAATTCCCATGACATTTATAGTTACTGGAATCCAATATAATATAAAAATGGTATTTAAAAAATCAGAGCAAGTATTAATAAATATGTACATATATACATACAAACAAGTATGTGTATACAAGTATAGTAGCAAATTTGGAAGCACAAAGTGAGAGGTAGAAATCAACAGTAACTCTGAGGCTCAGAGATGAGCCAATGTTAATGCATGTTTTTTTTTTCTGTTTGTTTATTTTTGAGAGGAGAGGAGAGGGGCAGAGAGAAAGGCAGACAGAGGATCTGAGGCAGGACCCACACTGACAGCACAGAGCCTGACACAAGGCTCGAGGTCACAAACTGTGAGATCATGACCTGAGCCCAAGTCAGACACTTAACCAGCTAAGCCACCCCGGTGCCCTTCGGCGTTAAGATTTTGATCCAAAACCTGCCAATACTTTTTCTATGCCTATATGTAAATTATGAAATTCAATTTTTTAATGACATAGCTTTATTATGATATAATTCACATATCATAAAATTTACTCCTTTAAAGTACAGATTTCAGTGGTATTTTATCAAATCCCTACGGCCATTACCAGACTCATTTTTGGAACATTTTCATCACCTGAGGAAAAAAATCTGTATGCTTTAACCATCACCCTTCTCTCCCCTTCCTTCCCCCAGCCCTAGACCACTGCTCATCTACTTTCTGTCTTTATATTCTTCTGTTTCAAACCTTCATAGGAATGAAATCATAGAGCATGTGGGTTTTTGTGACTGGTTTCTTTCACTCAGCGTGACGTCTTCATGGTTCATCCATGTTGTAGCAGGTGTATTTCATTCGTTATAATGTTCCATGCCATGTACATATCACATATCTAACCATTCATCTGTTGAAGGACATTTAAGTTGTTTCCACCTTTTGGCTCTAATGAATATCGTAGGAGTTTCTGTGTAGACATGTGTTTTCTTTTCTCTTGGGTACCCACTATGAGTGATATCACTGGGGCCTTTTGGAAACCCCGTCTAATCGTGAGGGGAACTTTCAGACTGTTTTCCTTTTGTTACTCAGACATAGAACAGTAACGCAAGTATCATTTGTGGTTTGGGTATTTTCTTCACAGCCACCTGTCAAAGGAGGTAGCAACAGAACATGGCATTGGCCCTACTCCACAGGAAAGGCCAGTTGAGTGGGGAAGAAATGACTTCTCAACACATGTAGAATATTCATCCCTCTCAACTCTTCTCTAGATCCTTCCTCTTGCCTTAGTGATGCTATATTATACTGCTTGGATGTGTGATCTTCTCCTTCTCATCTATCCCTAATGCATAGGTCTGGCATCTGAAGTTCAATATTTTTAGAGTGTATAGGCATGATTACAATGCTAATGAGATATGTGAAAATAGAATAAAAATAAAGTAAAAAGAGAGTTAATTTCCATAAAAGAAACCATTCGAGAGGACTTCATTAGTGACCGATCAACTTATTCAACTATAGTATAAAGAACCTAAATTCACAGTAAAGATATATCCCATGCCCCTCAAAATAGATTATGAAATATACATGCAAATATATACAAATAAAATATGTCATTAAATGGCTGATACAAGTAGAAATAGGTTGGAAGTTTCTTATGATGTATTCATATAAATATAGGAGTTAAAATATATTTTAAGATTTGATCTGCGGCATAAACTATGGTTATCATATATATCCAATATTTTTTAAACATTTTTTAATGTTTATTTATTTTTGAGACAGAGAGAGACAGAGCATGAGTGGGGATGGGGCAGAGAGAGAGGGAGACACAGAATCCGAAGCAGGCTCCAGGCTCTGAGCTGTCAGCACAGAGCCCGACACGGGGCTCGAACTCATGGACCGTGAGATCATGACCTGGGCGGCAGCTGGACGCTCAACCGACTGAGCCACCCAGGCGCCCCAATATCCAATATTTTTTAAATGAAATACCGTATCATCTTAAATCATTTTCCTCAAAACCCCAAGAAGAACACACAGTAATTCTTCTTACTGGGGATAAAGGGCGATAGCAGTTTTTTCATCAGTCAATATCAAAATGAATCACTTTCTCTATTTTCTGCAATTGAATTGTGTCCTTTTGTCCAAGGTAAGAACTAAAGGTTTGAATGTTTGAAGTATGGAGCAAAATTGTAACATTTTAAGTTAGCATTTGAGCATTTAAAAATCGAGTAAGGGGTGCTTGGGTGGCTCAGTCCGTTAAGCATCTGACTCTTGTTTCGGCTCAGGTCATGATCCCTGGGTCATGGGTTTGAGCCCTGGGTGGTGGGTTCGAGCACTGTGTCAGGCCATGCACTGAGCATGGAGCCTGCTTGGGATTCTCTCTCTCTCCCTCCCTCTCTACCCCTCTCCCACATGCATGAACACTCTCTCTTTCTCTCAAAAGAAATAAACTTTCAAAAAAAAATGAGTAATACTTCATTGGGAGACCACCTGAGGACGTTTCCTCTCCCTTCTCACATCATTCATGTTATACAACAGTTTTTAGTATATTTTCGAAATGCTACCAAAAAACAACCAAAAGAACATCCATTTGAAATAGATAAGTAGTTATCTATATTTAAAGAGAATAAAAAATCAAACAAGGTGGCAGGCGGGATAGTCCCACCACGATTGGAGCTCTTACGGGCTGGTAATGAGATAGGCTGCAGGAGAGCTAGTGCTTGGGACCAAAGCCTCGATGGGCCCATTCATAACCG
This sequence comes from Panthera leo, assembly GCF_018350215.1. Classification (NCBI taxonomy): domain Eukaryota; kingdom Metazoa; phylum Chordata; class Mammalia; order Carnivora; family Felidae; genus Panthera; species Panthera leo. Next base: position 74,725,040 of record NC_056679.1, on the reverse strand, counting down.
TGTGACCTTGGGCAGCTTAATTCAACTTCGGTGCCTCAGACTCCTCATCTGTTAAATGGGGTTTTCGTCTGAGACGCATCTACTTCCCAGGGCTTATAAATGGATTATACATCAAGAGGCAGCCACAGAGGAAGCTGTCAATAAACGTCAATACAAGTTCACTGGAGACCTCAAAGCCCGTCTAGTAGTGAGATCAGAGGGAGTTGAATGGGAAGTGGTATCTTCTTAGCTCATGATCTACAGAATTTCTTTTTGTAAAATATACTATGTGAATTTAAAGAAAATGTACACAATCGCATTTCCATTGCATGCAACGTAGACGCACGTGCACGTGTGGTTTTAGACATATAATTTAGACAAAGCATTGCGAGTGGACGATGAGACTTCAAATGCTCGACTAAATTTCTAAAAGGGTGTGTGAGGGATTCATGCTAACAGGTTTTTAATCTGAAGTTTGGGGATGACCATTTCATATTCTACACAACGATGGGAATACAAGTAATGCCCCTGAAGGGTATACCTAAAAAGGATTAAAAACCCTTTCAATGGTTTATCTTTTACCACCACTTAATGAAAGAAACAATGCGAAGTTTTAGGAGGGATTTAACTTGAGAGGAAACCACAGGAGCCAGGTGCTGGTGGGGGAAGCTGAGACAGAACTCTGGCATCTAACCTGAGAAAGGACCGCAAAACTAGGGCATTTGGAGCCCTAATTTACAGCTGTATACAGGTGGCTCTCTCTGTCTCTTTCCAACCTCCTGGGATGTTTTCCGCCTCTGGGATCACAGCCCGCTGTTAGCCTGCCTACGCTACCGAATTGTTGGCTGATTGCTCTATTGTTTCCGCTGGTTCTCCTTGATAAACTGGCCGTCCGGTGGTTTATCTTCATGTTGTAATATGATTACACTTGTCATTAAAATTTCCGTCATTTGCAAATGCGCCATTAGGTATGAAGTGCCCCCAGCTGGGCTGTGGCAAAGAGTCAATCCCTTCCTGGAGGATTTTGGGGCTCTCAGTTCCTAGGGCCTTCCAACCTTCCTCCCTGGACAAACCTCTGAGCCGTTGCTCTGGATCCTTGGGTGGTCTCCGTAGACTGCTCTTCCCCACTTCCCTCTCCCATTGTGGAACGTCCTCCCAGGGAATGATCTGGAGTGGAGGTAATCGGGGCTCCGTATTCTTAGCCTGTCGTGTCTGCAGACTGGCCTCCGTCCAATCAGCTTAGAGCTGTCTGATGACCCCTTTGGGACGAGCCCGGTCGTACCAGCTGCTGATGGACCAAAGGTGACACTGTCTCCAGGAATTGCTCTCAGGGAGCTCAGTGTTCCATTCTGTTTACCTGTCCCTGAGCCACTCTGCATTCAGGGACTGGGCATTGCAGAGAATAGGGGAGGGTAAAGTGGCGCCAGGCCGCCACCACCTCCCCTCCCTCCCTCCATCCCGCCCCCACCCCAGGTGGGAGGGGGTCTCCCAAGCCCAGCGCTCCTGCTCTGTTTTGACTCTTGTGCGTCCTGTGTTCCAACCACTTTGAAGTTGACCCTCACCTTCTGCCCAACCTTGCTTCGAGCCTTGGAAGATCATGCTTCTGAATATGCTTCCCAGGAAGCCCCCGGGCCTCAAACCTCAGCATCTCAGCGTGTGTTCCTTGGGGAATCTCAACCATGCCTGGAAGGGTCTGAGGGATGCTGCAGGGAACCCTTCAAGTTTACTCGCTATGCGGCACAATAATCCTAATTTCTGGAATCCGTGAATAAATTATATCACAGGACATAGCAGTATTAAGGCTACAGATAGAACTGGCATTGCTAATTAACTAAACTAAGATAGGAAGATGATTCTGAAGAACCCAGGTGGACCCAATCCTTGGGGCCCTTTAAAGTGGAGGATGGAGGGGGTGCCTGGGTGGTCAGTCGGGTAAGCTTTGGACTTCAGCTCAGGTCATGAACTCAAGGCTCCAGAGTTCAAGCCCACCTCCCACCCCCCTCACCCCCACCCCCTGTGGCCCTCTGTCCTGACAGCTCAGAGCCTGGAGCCTGCTTCGGATTCTGTGTCTCATGTTCTCTCACTCTCTCTCAAAAATAAATATTACAAAATTAAATAAATAAATAAATAAAGTGTAGGGTGGAGGCACAAGAAAGAGAGCCGGAGAATTTGTAGCCTGAGAAGCATTTGAAGGAGTAAAACATCACCCCACTGGCTGAGAAGGAGGAGAAAAGGGGCCACGAGAAGGCCCCCACAGTGCCAAAATCTGGAAAGGTGGGGGCCTGAGTGGTTCAGTCCATTCAGGGTGGGGCTCTTGGCATCCAGTGGTTCGGTCCATTCAGGGTGGGGCTCTTGGTTTCAGCTCAGGTCCCTGATCTCATCCTTCATGAGTTCAAGCTCCACGTAGGGTCTGCCCTGACCGCACAGAGCCTGCTTGGGAATCTCTCTCTTCCTCTGTCTCTGTCCCTCCCCTGTGCATGCACGTGCTCTCTCTCAAATAAATACACTTATTTATTTTATTTTTTTTAGTTTATTTTAAACCTCTGGAAAGGTAAGGGAACCAATTCTCCCCCTTGAGCCTCCAAAAGTGGCACAGTCCTGCCCACACCTTGATTTGAGCCAGGTGGAAGGACTTCAGACTTTCGATCTCCAGAATTGGTAGGAAAAACATTTCTAACGGCAGCAAAAGAAACCTAGTACCCTTCCTTTCTTTTCCCTCTGTAACAGGTTGGGTTTTAAGTCTGTCACTGACTGTTATATATCTTCCTCCAGGCGTCGGTACCTTTATCCAAAGGAAAAATGATAGCTTTCTTATATTTGGCTGCTAGCCCAAGAGCTCTCTCTCTGTCTAATTGATCAATTAATTAATTAAATAAACCCGCACCGTAGATTCAGCAAAATGTCATGAAGTAAATTTTTGTTTGGAAGTTCCAGTTTATCTTCTACTTCTCACCCTCTTGTGATTATCTTGTGCTAACACTTCCAGAACCCACATCAATTTTCCCTCTCGCATCCCTGCTCTCTTCAGGAAAGGAAACGATTACGAAAGTCGCTAAAGGTACACGAAATCAGGTTTAAAACGGAAAACGACATTGACAAATACAGGGTTAGAAAGCATTACCTCCCCCTGGGACAGATCAACTTGATCATCGTCAAAAAATCTAAGTTGCCGGCAAAGTGACCTGTCCTACATCGCAGGAACTTTTGGTCGGTTAGGAACCCTGCTTCTTGCTGTTTTATGGAACAGATGAAGCAGGAAATAATTACTCTCAGCATCACGCCGTTGGTAGTTTCAGAAGTGGGCACGACAGAAAACGTCTGAATAGCTAATAGATGGTTCAAAACTGCCATTAAAGTCTGCTTTGCATTACAGCGTGACAACAGTGGGCATGTTATCCTCTGCAAAAATGGTGGGGAGGGGGGAGAGTGAGAGCGGATTTATCTTCTGTTGTACAAACTGACACTTTCTTTATATATGAGGTTCCTTCACCGAGGCATTCAACAATTCCTCCTGCCGTACAGAACCTTCTTCCGTTTTGCTATAATTAACATATACACAGACTTAAAGAATATAAACCCACTGTGGATACCATGGCTTTGGGGAATGTTACCTACTTCCAAAGGAGCATTTAGCAGAAAAGAATAGCCATGACAAAGTACCAAATACAAGGATCAGATGGCTAAATCACATGGACTGGAAACGTTTTCTACAAAAATGTGTCTAAAAGGTCAGAGGAAGGTGTGAGCGGGTCTCCCAGCACATGTTATCTACTGGATAACACTTCGTATCCATCATTATTGAGCTTATGGGGAAGTCGACCTAACGCAACACCCCAGGGGGGAGGGGAGGGCAGCGGTCACCCAGGTAAGGGAAATCTTTGTAGGGGCCACTGTTGCCCCTCTGTCTCCCACTGGGGGTGATGGCTGGGGCTCAGTGCAGCCCTTCTGGTATCCGTAAGCTTCCTGCTTTCCTGTCTGCCTACCCATCTGTGCAAATGGGATTCAGCGTGATCTTAAGTCTGTCTGAAAATGAGATTCAGTTGCAAGGTAAGAACTGTTAATAGAAGTGAACAAATGGAATCAAAAGGTGTTGATATGTTAAATTGTAAGCTGACTTCACACAACTATCTCTTTTTAATATGACAGTAACCTGCGGCTGTGATCACTCTCCTCTCATAGTGCTGCCCTATGTCGAGTTTACCGGTGACTCAGGACACCGCTAAGGCTTTCCGCAAAACCGGATGCACCTCAGGGGACAGTCAAGGTCACCGAATTCTCAGTAGGTGTGAGGCTACGGGTCTTGGCCTTTTTCAACTCCGGGAGCATGTTTTGCGTAGTATTTTCCCTCCCATAGACGATCACGTTGATGTGAAGCACAGAAAAAGGCGACCTTTGTTTCGTTGTAATGTCTTAAGTTGACGCCTTACGTTGGACTAGGGGCACCTGAGTTCCTTCCAGCTGTGGATCAAATAGCACCTCTGCTGACCTGTATTTGGGGGTCTTTTCTGAGTCTCCACTGGGGAGCTGTCGCGCAATTCCAGCACGATGACCGATAAGGCTAAAGACCCCCTGTTTTTATTTATGTTTTTGTATGGAGAAGAAAAACACTGAGAAACATCTGTTCACATACCCGACAGGCTGCCTACACAAAACTTGTACGAGCTGAAATAAATTAAGCAGTTTAGAAGCGAATCGCATCCGAGCGCTTGGTCAAGGGTCGCACCACAAACTTGACTCGAGGCAACCAGCTTATCCCCACGTTGCCACCATTACCAACATCTCCACGGACCGAATGCATTCTGTCTCTTTACAAGTGCAGGGTTTTTAGATCTGATAAATAAAATGAATATTAATATTTAAGAGCAGCAGGAGTTCTATCTGATCGTCCAGAGGAGCACCAAAATGAATATTTAATATGGTGTCCACTTAGGGTACTCTAAATATCGTTACTGGCTTTTGTCCAGCCACGGAAAAAAAGTGGGGGAGGCATCTACATACTGCTTATTTTAATTAGGTGAAATTATGTGGTTCAATAAAGCATGACAGCTTGCATAATGAGAGGAGAGACCCATGTTTACGGGAGAATTATTGGTGACAAAAATGTTGGCAGTATGCATGTTTCACCGAGGCGGCTGAAAGCCAGCGTATTATCTTCTCATTCATAATTTCCTGCATTGCCTTTTTAAAATAAACCGATATCAGGCAGGAGGGGGGAAAGGGGAAGTGTTTGTTTTCTTTGCTTAACAAAAACGAAGATGATATGTTTGGAGTATTTTGAAGATGATCTAAAAAGTTGCCAATGAGGTTTCCTTTCTGCCCCTGCCTCCCCCACCTCCCCCTGCCTCCCCCATTCTCATCACACTGTTTTCTCTCTCTGAACCTCCGTTTGATTTTCATATGTGTTACATACATATGCGTCTATATTGTATAAATACACACACACACACACACATATATACTTGTATTTCCTGTTTTTAAAAAAAGAAATAAAGCATTTGAAACAGACAAAATGGAACAGAAGGAAGAGATTGAAAAATAGAATGATTATCACTCCGTATTTTTTTCCTCTTTCCCTATATTTGTTTAGAGACACACAGTGCTTCGTTCATAGCATTCTATAACTTTGATTGCAAGTATATTTAACTTAAACCACATTAAAAATATTTTTAATGTTTGTTTATTTTTGAGAGAGACAGAGAAACAGAGGACAAGTTGGGGATGGGCAGAGAGAGAGGGACACAGAATCTGAAGCAGCCTCCAGGCTCTGAGCTGTCAGCACAGAGCCTGACACGGGGCTCGGATTCACAAACCGTTTGAGATCATGACCTGAGAGACAAAGTCGGACATTCAACCGACTGAACCCCCCAAGCTAGCTCATACACCATACTGCTTTAGAAAGCTAGTGTATATCTAAACACAATGCCATAGGCTAAAACATGAATATTGATACATTCTGCTGTTTAAAAACTCTTGTCTGGCAAAATCATCATAATCAGCATTTCAAAAATTATCAAACAACCTAAAGAAAAATAACAAGGATCAACATGTGAGTTATAGGGGCGCCTGGGTGGCTCAGTCAGTTGTGTCTGACTCTTGATTTCAGCTCAGGTCATGATCTCACCGTTAGTGAGATTGAGCCCCGTGTTGGGCTCTGTGCCGACAGTGTGGAGCCTGCTTGGGATTCTGTCTCTCCCTCTCCCCCTGCCCCCCGCCCTGCATATGCTCTCTCTCTCTCTCTCCCTCTCAAAGTAAATAAATAAGCTTAAAAAGATATATTAGTTATATAACTAATACATAAACATTTTCAGAATTAGGAAAAAACAATTATAACAGAAATTCAAAAATATGAGCATGTGACTCACAAAAGAAAATAACAAAAGACCCCATAACGGATACAGAAGGGTATATTCAATTATTCAAGAAATATAAATTAAGACACTCCATACATAAAATGTTTGTCTAACACCTCTGCAAAATTGAACTTAAAATACACAATATTTAGTGCCATTAGGATTTCAGGCAAATAAATGCTCATTTTTCCCTAATACCTATTAAAGCATAAATTATGTTGACTTTTCAGAGGGCATTTTGACCGAGTACAATAAATATTTTTAGTAAGTGATTATTTGTGTTCATAACACTTTAAGGAATGTGTCCACTGAGATTAATAAAGCATATTACTTGCTGTTAGGGTCTTCTTTTTTTATATATAACTTTTTGCAAGGGTACAAAACAAAACCAACCAAAAAGAAATTAGTTTTCAAAATTAGAATTTTCTAATATGGCGTTATAAAACTGATTCCATTTAGCTATAAGGAGAGATGTCTCAAAATACATTGTTAAGTGTAAAAACCTGGTGATAAACAGGGTAAGCGTTGGGACACTTCTTTTGTTGTTGTTGTTATATAAAAGGCCTAAACTGATATTCTTCCATTCTTTGGTGGGTAGTTAAATATTTTAATTCTCTTTTTATTTCCCCAATGAGTTTTATATGATAACTTAAAGACATAAGGAAAAACTAGTAAGAGTTAAGAAACGGGTGACGTGGTAGGTATAGATGAAGAAAATGACAGAGGACCAAAAGCATGTATGTAAGTATGTATGTATGTGTGTATTTGAGGGGGAGGGGAGACAGAATCCCAAGCAGGCTCCAGGCTCCGAGCTGTGAGCACAGAGCCAGTCGCGGAGCTCGAACTCATGAACCCTGAGATCATGACCTGAGCTGAAGTCAGACACTCAAACAACTGAGCCACCCAGGCACTCCTCTCTCTCTATATATATTATATATATATATATATATTATATATATATAATATATATATATATATAATATATATATATATATATAATATATATATATATATATAAAATGAGTTATACATACCAAAAAGTAACCGTGCATGGGACCTGAAGCCCAGTGGGCAAGCCCTACACTCCACCGCCAAGCTCTGAGGCAAGCAAGGCAGACAGAAGAGAAATTGGCAAGGAGAGAATAGGTATGGGCAACTGGAGGGAAGCAGACATGAAATAATGAGTCCCCTCTGACCCTGAACATGCTGAAGGAGGAAGGATGTTCTGAGACCCCAAAGCACAGTGTACAGGCAAAGGACCTAAAAGATGGCCGTCCAAGGGGGCAGTTTTCATTGTCTCTGTCTCTCCGGGGAGAAGGCGGCAAAGAGGAAAGAGTGAGCCACCTTTTACCAAATGGTGAAAATGAGGTGAAAATGAAAAGAAGCAATAAAAGGGAAATAGGTGGCCCTCAGTGACAAATAAAACAAAGTAAACAATCCTAATTCAAAATTGTGCAACTACCCAAATGCACCACCAACACACACACACACACACACACACACACACACACACAAATCCATTAAGGATCAGGATTTTGCTATGCTAACAGAAGAGGATATCATTGAAATAGAGGTCTTATCAACCACACCAATAACAAAAGTGAATGGGGAAAAATAGTAAAGCCCTACATGTTTGTTACAAATAATCAGAAAATTATGTTGAACACACATCAACTGATGAAAATTGCCCCCCCCCCCCAAAAAACAATAAGTCTTGAAGCAGAGGAAAACTGTCAGGCTACAATCCAAACTAAATTAAATCTTCTCAAAAGTGCATTCAGGGATATGAAAACCACCTTGAGTAGAAATTCAAGGGGCGCCTGGGTGACTCAGTTGGTTGAGCATCCGACTTGGGCTCAGGTCATGATCTCACGGTTCAGGAGTTCGAGCCCCACGTCAGGATCTATGCTGACAGTTCAGAGCGTGGAGCCTGGTTCAGATTCCGTGTCTCCCTCTCTCTTTACCCTGACCCTCCCTCTCCTCTGCTCACGCTCTGTCTCTTTCTCTCTCTCAAAAATATTATAAACAAACTTATAAATTCAAAACTGAAAGGAAAGGACACTAACTTAAGAAAAATAAGAACTTACTGAACTTAGAAGAAATGCACAAGAAGAGACAAAATTAACTCAGAAATAACTAAATGTCAAGACACTCAAGGGAACATACTCAAAAGATAATTTTCAAATGATCTTTGAAGAAAAGTAGGAAAACAACCAAGTAAGAATGTGAAAGGGGAAAAAAAAAAAGATTCCAGAAGTTTAAGGAGAAAGATGTGAAAATAAAAGACTGCCAAAGGAGAAATACTATGCCTATAATTGGCATGCCTGGGGAGTAAGAACAAAACAGTGGAACAGAACTAATATTTACATCTCAATCTCAGAAAACCTTCTAGAACTAATACCTGAACCAATCCATTGGAAGGACCAACAAAGTACAGGGGAAATGTAACTCCTATCAAGAAACTCTGAGATCAGTTTTCTTCCACTGGTCAATGCAGTGTCCTTCCTTGAGGCTTCAATGTCTTCTCCATTTATTGGATGCCAGTGTGATAGGATACAGATGTTTTCAAAAGACTGAATGACAGTCTCATGTTCAACTTATACTTTTCTATTGTGTTCATTCACATTCTAATCTAGGAAGCGCTTACTAATCGGTGGTGGTGTGAAAGGGCACTGAAATGGTAAAAATAATCCATTTATGTAAACACCAAGTCAACATTTTTAATACCTCAATCTCCATGTGTAACTCAGATATAACAGTGAGTGAAGGACAGAATTCTTGGGGGTTTACGATTTGAGGTATTCAAAAATCTGTATATAAGACTCGCGATGTGAAAGCTACCTGTTTTCTGTTGAAGGGAGATGGTATTCCAGATTGTTATTCCACAGAGGTGGGAAGGAGTTATGTAAGCAATCCTAGTGAGCTCAGTAGACAAATACGGCCAGAGAACCTTAAACAGGATTTTCCCATGCGTCTCTCTGCTTTTTATCAAAAAGCAAACCATCTTCCAACATCTATAGATCTGATACATAAGTCGAAAATCAGTCATAATCAGCTGGTATCTGCTTTTAACGTCAGCCATAATTAAATAACAATACAGTTTCCCTGCACTATCTGAAAACAGAGCATTGCTATAAAATCTTTTGTAAGCCAAAATGAAAGTAAAGGAACATTTATCGTTCATTTATATAGAAGAATACTGAGCATTCCGAGACCCCCAAAATCACCTCTCCTAGGCTTTTCTGATACCTTAGGACACATCTTGCCGATGGACACACAAAACGAATTGTGATAAAGCACAGATGCTCGCACAAGGTTCAAAGACACCCAGCTTAATGCTGAGACGCTGAGTGTAGTTCCAAGGAAAGGTGCTTGGTGGCACCACTCTCACTGCTGGGGGTGAGCTGCCTCCAGGGCTCCCTGCCAAACAAAGTCCAAACGCATTTTTTCGCCTTTTCTGTAAGGGCGAAAATCCCTTTTGGTTTCCTTCAGTTAGTAAAACCAGGAACTAACGTAGGTCTTTCATAGAAGCAAAGTAGAGTAACACAAACTTTTGAGAAGTAGGGGATAACTGTAGAGGGAAGACATTTCATAATAAATAACAGCAAAGGATTCATCCATTAACTGTACTACAGTTAACCTTCACAAAGTAGAAATGAGAGAAAGTATACATGAAATAAACTTAGGGTTACCTTGGTAGCTCAGTCGTTTGAGCCTCTGACTCTTGATTTCAGCTCAGGTCATGATCTCACAGTTGATTTGGTTCATGGGATCAAGCCCTGCATCGAGCTCTGCATTGACAGCATGGAGCCTGCTTCGGATTCTCTCTCTCCCTCTCTCTCTGCCCCTCCCCTGCTTCTGGGCACTCTCTCTCTCTCTCTCTCTCTAAAAAAAAAACTTTAAAAAAATTTGAAAAAAAAAAAAAAGAAAGAAAGCTGATTTAGACTTTAACCATTTGGAAATCTTATTGTAGTTTCTGTACAATATTTTATTTTCTCATTAGATTTTTGGGTACATTGTTTGAATTAACTCATAAGTGAAAAACAAATTAGATTCTGTAACCGTCTAAATTGACTGTGCATTGTGCTATTTTAAAGTCATAAGATAGGGGCCACCTGGGTGACTCAGTTGGTGAAGCATCTGACTTTGGCTCAGGTCATGGTCTCACGGTTAGTGAGTTTGAGCCTCGGTCTATGCTGAGAGTGGAGATCCTGCTTCGGATCTTCTGTCTCCCTCTGCCCCCACCCTCTCTCTCAAAAATAAAGAAATAGTAAATAATAATAATAATAATAATGTCACAATATAGGTTATTTGAATTATCTATTTTCCAAGCAATATTACTACACATTCTACATTCTCAACCCACCAACTACCAATCATCTACCTTCCCCCATTTACCCTCTCCACGTAGTTAACTACGATCATATATACGTTTACTTAATTTCAAAATAGTAGAACTATCTGGACGTGAATTATGCATTATCATGAAAAATTCATGTCAAAGGAAAGTGAATCACACAACAATGTGACACCCACAAACACTTTTGCCACCAACCCCATTAAATTGATCACTGGACTAAAATTGTTTTATACCACTTACTTCACTCTTAGAAGCATTATTTTAACATTGGATAAAAATTCACTAGAAGCATTAAGTCATCATTTGAGCTCAGCTTTAACTTAGACTCGCACAAAGTCTACCAGTTCTTGACAGAATTTTATACGAAAACCTTAGCTGATACTAAGCTTCTCCAGGGAGCCATGTGAAAAGGTTATCAAAGTGGCCAACTTAATGCACGCATGCCTTGACCGCAGAGGTATCAAAAGAAATGAGAAACGAGAAATAAATGTGGTGACTAGAACTTCTATTTTACTACAATTCCCCTGTTAGAAGTGTGACCTTGTTGGCTGAGATATTGTTCCAAGGGTTCAAACTACTTCAGAAGAGAATTGGAAAACGTTTTGTTACTCCTTTTATCACAGAATTCTTTATTATGGGTGGGTATCAACTTCTCAGATCTTGAAAACTACAGCAGAGTCTTGCACATTTCACTCTATTCAAGTTCCACTAGAAAATGAGCAGTACCGGACTGTGAGCCCTGTCATGGCATTGACTGTCATCTTTCCTAACCACTGTATCTCTGGCCTTTATCATCCTTCCCAGAACATAATTAAGAAGCACCAGAAAGGGGCACCTGGGTGGCTCAGTCAGTTAAGCGTCCGACTTCGACTCAGGTCACGATCTCGAGGTGTGTGAGTTCGAGCCCCACGTCGGGCTCTGGGCTGATGGCTCGGCGCCTGGAATCTGCTTCCGATTCTGTGTCTCCCTCTCTCTCTGCCCTTCCCCCGTTCATGCTCTGTCTCTGTCTCAAAAATAAATAAACATTAAAAAAAAAAAAAAGAAGCACCATAAATATTTGTCGAATAAATCAAAAAAAAAAAAAAAACAAAAACTGGCTCCTTTTTTTTTTAACTGTGCACACATATACTCACACTTTAATTGAAAATATAAAACAACTACCTGCCAGATAATAATTACAAATGTTTACTCTTCATTTGCGTAATACATAAATAAAAGACTATTTAATAAATACATAAATAAAAGCTATTATCTTTTATATCATACTTAAAACCCAGCATGTTTAATCTTGACCTTTAAAACCCACTGAGCTATCAATAATTTTCCTTCTTGGTAATTGTTGTTACTAATTAAAAAAAAAACAAACTTATCACATCAATCATAGGTAACAGCACAACTAATTGATGGGAGATGCTTTTCTAAAAACGCTGTTGTGCAATTCATTTGATTGGGATAATTATCCCTATTTTCCTTGACCTATTTTCCTTGACCACTTCCTTGTTAATTCCCACCTAACAGGAATGACAATCACTGTGGGAGAGGAAAGATTGAGGCGCTGGGTTTGGTGCCCAACTCAGAAGATAGAAAGCTATCAGTTTCCATGCACGCATCAGTTTGTTGCACCACAGAAATCGGTCCCTGCCACCACCCCATGGCTTTTCATGGTAGGACGGCCACAACTCAGCAAGAGAAGGTTTGACGTGACACCCAGGTTAAAGTGTTAACAGATTTCAGTTCCTGTGCTTATTTTTGGTGCAGAGCAGATGAAAGAGAACATCCAGCAAAACAACGCAAAGAATCAGAATCGGGGATTTTAGATGAATGGGCTACTCTCTGGCATTTCTGATACCCATCCCTAACATTTGTTTCTTGACCTGACCTCGCCCGGCCTACGCCTGAGATTCTGAACAGTCCAGGATTTCAAGGGGGTCTGCCCGCCTCAAGGGTCCTGCTAGGTCCCTCTGGGAGAGGCGTTCATTCAAGAGTTCTGAGAACAAGAGCCTTTTCATAACCTCAATTACCACAAGGTCAGTACGCAAAGCAGGCTTTTCCAGTGGTCCTGGGCCAGCAGCTGTGGCCCAGGAGCTGCCCTGAAACCAAACTAAACTGTCCTCCGTGTCTGTCTCTGAATGACAGCCGCAAGACGATATTTTCTGATAATTGGCTTTCTGAGCAACCAGACCCAGGAGCTGACTCTTGAACAAATAAAGCCTTGTCAGGATTAAACCTCCATTAGTAATTCATAAGAAATTTCTGTCAAGTTTGTGTGTGTGGTTTTGATAGGACAAAAGAACGTTAATTTCCTGACTACAAGGCCTCATATGCTTTAACTTTATTCATATATTGTACTATTTAAAAAAAAAAAGTAAATTGCATCTTTCCAATAAATATATTTATGGCCTGCCATGAGATTCATGCATAAGAATTGAAAATTACCATGAAGCTGATGGCATTCTGTAAATCGGTTGAGAATCTCGCAATCTCTTCAGCCCTCTGGTATCCAGAGAGGTCTCTGCCTAAGGTCAAAATATGGTATGAACAGGGCATTAGGATGAAACCAATCAAGTGATCTAGCGAGATTAAAAACAATGTTCAGCTTAGCGGAACCCAAGGTAGAGTGTTTCAAATCAAAAGTGAAAATGAACCCAATGGCTTAACTTAAAGTCTACTATATAGCCTTATTAAGGAGCTCGTGGTCACATCCATTTGAATGTTTATGATATATTATAAACATACATGTTTGATGCATTATGAAAGGCTCCTTTGATCTCTCCCGAAAACCGCAAGACCTTATTGATGACTGCTGTAGCTTGACAGGTTTTTGGAAAAAATCCATTAAGGCACACGGAAAATCACAGGCTATCATTTTGGGATAATTTATTTTGAAAAAAAGAAAAAAAAAAGTTTTCCCTAGGATAGTTTGAGAATTGAAATAAGGACTTTCTATAATGCTATTGTTGCTTTTAATCGTGTGTATATGTCTCAAATTTACCCAAGTTAATACTTACCAACCATTATTGCTAAATATTTAAAACTTTGGCAATACACAGAAAATACTGATATATGATTTTTGCTTTTGTTTTGTTTTGTTTTGTTTTTTCAGTGTGCTGGCTTTTACACGCAATAGGATTGTTCGTGTATTTCTTCATTTATAAAAATTCCCAGGGTCTTCCGTTCTTCTTTCCCATCTCTCTCATACATTATGTCTTCTTTCAATTATTTCCTGTAATTGAAAGCCTCTGTGTATGCTACACTCACACATATGGGCCCCGGAACCACTTTATGTCCCTAGGCCTAGAATAATGCCTGAACATATAAAACCACTCAAACAGTATTTATTTAAAAAATATCAAATATCTATTCTTTTGGATTCACAAAACAATGACAAGGGTATTGATCAGTGGAGACGACCAAAAGAAAAAAAACCAAAAAGGTTGAGGTATTCTTGGGAAGACTTGGAAAAGTTAGGGGAAGAACGTTACCTGTATAACGCCATGCAATGTTCAGTGTGGAAGTTGAACAATCCGTCTTTTCAGGAGTATGTTGATATAGTCCTATACGAAAATATTTCTGAGAAGATAAGAATAATGGTGTAGGCTCACACCATTTCTAAGTTTCAAACAGGCTTTTAGGCTTTCAGGCTGCATAAATAAAGGCAGTTGATATTGATTCAAATGGGCTCATGCACCCCGATGTTTGTAGCAGCATTATCAACAATAGCTAAATTATGAAAAGAATCCAAATGACCATCAACTGATGAATGGATAAAAAATATGTTACATATATATGTATATATATGATATATATATCATAGTATATATATTATATATAATGTATATATATGATATATATATCATAGTATATATTATATATATAGTATATATATATGATATATAGTATGATATATATATATGATATATATGATATATAGTATATAATATATACTATATATCATATATATCATATATATAGTATATATTATATATATTTATTATTATATATTATTATACATATTATATACTATAGATAGTATATATATAATACATATAGCATATATTACATATACAATATATTATATACTATTATTCAGTCATCGGGAAAAAAAAGGAATCTTGCCATTTGCTACGACGTGGATGGAGCTAGAGTGTGTATTATACTAAGCAAAATAAGTCAGAGAAAGACAAATACCATATGATTCCGCTCATATATGAAGGACTCACCTGATTAAGCCAAACCCACCCAGGATACTCGCCCTTTTGATTAACATGAAGTCCACTAATTAAGCACCTTGGAACAGCTGCAGAATTCTTTGTCATGGATAATGGTATCTCCTCCTACCATTGCCCAAATCTCTTGGTTGGAAGCAAGTTAAACTCCTACCCATACTCAGAGAGAGGATAACACATAGTCACTGCACATGGGGAGTTCTCTGAGATTCTACAAGGTACGCAACACACAGTTTAAGAGTCACCTGCTGGGACGCCTGGGAGGCGCAGTCGGTTAAGCGTCCGACTTCAGCCAGGTCACGATCTCGCGGTCCGTGAGTTCGAGCCCCGCGTCAGGCTCTGGGCTGATGGCTCGGAGCCTGGAGCCTGTTTCCGATTCTGTGTCTCCCTCTCTCACTGACCCTCCCCCGTTCATGCTCTGTCTCTCTCTGTCCCAAAAATAAATAAAAAACGTTGAAAAAAAAATTAAAAAAAAAAGAGTCACCTGCTTACGTCAGTGTCTGTCACACTTTCCCATCACCTGTCTAGTCCCTGGGTACATTGGAGTTGATAGAACACTAGTTCCTACGTCAGTGTGGTAAAAGCTTACTGAGGCACCTGAATTTTCTCTTTATCCTTTAGTTTGACCAGGGCACTCACCAGAGCCATAGACCCTCACTTCATTCTACTCTAAGCAAAGATAAATAAGATTTAGGTTAAACTATAAAGTCAAGCTGGAAATGTCATAGTCACCAGAAGAGAATCAGATGAATTAAGAACTATTTTCAGGTTCCCAAATTAGGCTTTTCAACTTCTTTAGTCATTAAGAGAAAGAGAAGAAAACATAAGACAACATAATACCATGTATCTCTCTTACCATTGCAAGGGGATCTATGCTTCATTGGGCTTAGCAAAAGTTATGAGTCATCCATGGTGTGGCACACTGCAATTATTTGAAGTTAGAATTCAAATGACATTTTTGCATTAAGGAATTCCTCTGAAACTATAGAAAATTATATAATAAGTACACCAAAGATTCAGAGTTTATGGTTCTATGAACCATCAAGTTCAATAAAAGTTTTGAACAATAAAAGAAAGTGGAGAGAGAGAACTTCACTTAAAAATAATTTCTTCCCACGTTTGATATTTCTCAAAGAGCTAATGATCTAGTTTTAATGTCTTCTCAATAAATCACATTCAAAATTACTAAGGGTTCAACATAATTTTCACTTTTTACATTTTGAAAGATAAACGTACCCCAAATCAACTGTGTTCTACAAAAAGAAACAAGCAACCCCTCCCCCTCCCCCCCCCCCGCCCCGAAGACCCTATTTAGTTTCATCAGGGATTTTTAATTGTCTGTTTGGCCTGGAGCTAATGCAGATTACAAAGTCCAAACACCTTTGAATTAGAAATCCATCACCGATTGGCTGCATCCTTAGGCAAATTACTAGCACAACTTCAGCCTCAGTTTCATGGGGTAAAATATTAGTAAACCCTTCCATAGCTATGATGATACAATAGACAATCTATGTATAGCAATTAATGGAATACCTGACAAATAGTTGGTGGTCACTAAGCATTGATGCTGTTGTTACAGACTTATGACTACATGCTTCAAAACCTTCTCTTCAATCACTTTTAAGATATTTAACAACATGAGCTGTTAGAGCTTCTTCTTCATTGATAGCTGTGGCAATAATATTGTTGAAGGCTCTGATGCGTATTGACTGAGTCCCTTGATGTTGACATGTTGAACGGAGCTCGCTCAAGTCCTACTTTCACATTCTCATGCTGGCTAAAAACTGAAGTTATAATCCAGGTCATTGTCTCACTTCTGTATATTATCATTCTTCAATTTCACTTTGCTATGAAAAGCTTTAAATAAGATCAGAGGCACATGATATCATTGAGTTGTTATTTTTCGAACAATGGGCAATGATTGTTCAGAACAACATAAGAAAATTATGATTTTGCCAATGATTTTCGTATCACGATTCCCACATAAAATGTAAAAGCAAATCCAGTTTTCCCAATTAGTTTGGTCTGGTTTTTGCCAAATGTTGGCCTGGTCCAACAGGCATTTGTTGTATATAAGCCATGATCTTAGTGTTAAAAGAGATTTTAAGACATAGTAGAAGATTAGATATAATTTCGGCCCTAGGATGTGTCACACCCAAAGAAGATCTGATTAGCACACATGAAATGACAAGAAGTGTACGGATGGCTTAAAGAAACCCCTTTTCAAAAATTACATCATTGTGAGCCAAATTTTATGGAGTAAACAGATAAATTTCTGGATGCACAGCAATGAGAAACAGTGGAAACTGGAACAATCCTGGCAACTGGTATTCATTCATTCATCTACCCACTTATTAAGCGTGTATCTATGCCCAGTCTAAGACCCTAGCAAGCTGGTAGAAGTAAAGAAGAGAAAGATGCTACTTGTTTGTTAAAGCCTGGGTGTTGGGAGCAAACACAATGGGGAAGGTTGGAATGTGTTTACTTCCTGATTACAGGAGAGACATGACTGAATAACATAGAAGGTGTATCCTGGAAACTTCTATTGGATACTCCATCGTATGTAGAATCTTTATAGAGATAATCTGTAACAAAAAGATAATTTCTAATCTTTGTAGTGTTGGTATTAACAGCCAATGCCTGAAAAGCACAATCCACCCACCTGGTTCCTCCCTAACTCTGTCACTTCTCCAGCAGAGGTGGATGGCCCTGTCTGAATCCAGTTCACACATTTGAAAAGATTCAGAGGCTATAGCTAGTAGTTGGGATTTGTTGGTCCTATGCAGTCATATTGATTGGACATTGGTGGCCATGCACTGTCATTCCCTAATGGAAGAAACTCTGAAGCAGAGAAGGCAGAAAGTCTGCCATTTCTGGAACACAAGAAGAGATTGGTTTCCCAACCTCTTCCCAGCAATGTTCTCACTGAGCACTGTGGTTTACATCTCGTGTTCATCGCGAGGGCTATTGCACTATGAAAATTGCTATTCTGACCACCCTTGCTTGGAATTCCTCGAGTGGTTTTCTGGTTTTTTGTAACCAAAGAATCTTGACTAGCACTGATATGTAGAATGAAGCCAAGTCATGGTGAGTCATGAACGCTGAGCAGAAAAGTTGTGACTATGTATAATAGGAAATGACACCATCAAAGCCTTTGAATAGGAATGTGAAATGATCAAAGTGGTTCTAAGAAAGAGGGATTTGGCAGCAGTATTCAGGATCAATTAGATTATTGTGGAATCACATAAGCCAAATCAGAGATTCATACAGTACATGGAGAATCAGATTTGTAAATGTACATATACTGAAATAAAATCTATACTTACTATGACAGAAGTAATGGCTACCGTATGATGAAAATTTATTAAGCATCAATAACTGTACTTATTAAGAACTTTATACATATTAATGCATCACATTTTTAAAGTCAATATTATCCTTCTATCCTAGGACAATTAATATTTAGCAAAAGCAAACATCTGACTTAGCTCATCAGCTGGGACTTAGACCCAGTTCTTAAACCAAGCACCATTCCCCCTTGGTTTTCCAGCATTTCAATAAAATGGACAGGATTAAAGCATCCTTCTTATATCACATCCTTGGACCTGAGTTACATGCTAGACATGTAAAAATGACTAACCCTGGTTCTCTGAGAAGTTCATTCCAAATGCAATATTTTTGCAGAGAACATTACCCAAAAATCTTTTTGTATAAAGTTTTCCAGCCTTTTAAGGTAAAACAATTGAGTGGCTTTGATAATTGTTTCGAAAAACTTCAAGTATAATTGTCACATGCAATTATCACATCCCCAATGGAGAAGAGCATTTACAGAGAGAAACACTTAACTGCTTTTATTTTAGAGGGTTGCTTGAAATATCAGCCAGACCACAGGGTGACACCAGTGTTGTAAGAGAGCAGGTGACCAGACAGAGGATGTGAGGAGTCCAGTTCTGGAGTAGGTTGTAAACCCACAGTTGCTGCTTGAGCTCTCTCTGGAATGATCACAGACACGGGAAGAGGCATGGGTGAGTCTTTTCATTGTTCATATAATTCTACGCAGAAGTTCTTAGAGGCCAAAGGTGAAAGGAGTCCAGACTGTGCCATGGGTGAGGGAGGGGGCAGGAGTGTTCTCAAGTAGGGAAATAACAGCAGCGTGTGAAAGAAGTGTTAGTAACACGAGTTGTCCCACATTCTACCTCCACCTTGACCTGAGAGGAAATATTTCAGCCCTGTCACCTCCAGGGGAGACATATGGCAACCAAGACCGAAGGCCAAAAAGAGACGGCAAGGTAAATTGATATAGAAACTCATTTGGACGGAAAGGGATAGGAAAAAAAGAAAAAACAGATAGCCTGCCTCTTTCTTCTTTCCTGAAATGCATAAGGCACCTCTTTAAAAAAAGGAGGGTCCAGGGTGGAGATGGGATGTTGGTATGGCCCATATGGCCCATCTGTGTGCATGCAGGAAGGGAAGATACAGAGTAGCTGAGTCCTCGATGTCATACCAGAAGGTCTCGTGCACAAAGGATACTTCTATACTTACAATCTGGCCAGAGTCTATGCTTAGATCCTGAGACTTGATCACCTGTCTGGGTACCCCAAACTGGAAATAGTAGATACTCCAAAAGGCTATGAATTAAAAAATATATATATGATATATATATATATGATATACATATCATATGTATATCATATATATATATCATATATATGTCATATATATATGATATATATATCATATATATATGATATATATATATATATAAGATATATATATATATATATTGTGATATCTACAGAACGTATGCAACAAAAAAAAGAATCCAAAATAGACAACCCATCACAGAGGTGGCACAAGTAAGAGACCAGAGTGATTACGAATTGCATAATACACCCCAATCATAATAAATATCTTTGAAGGAATAGAGATAGATTTTGACGAAAATGAAAGGGGAGCATGTATCCATGAAGAACAGAAACAGATGTTCACGAAGAAGGGGCCGAGTATGATAAGCATGCTACTTTAAGTAAAGAACTCAGTAGATGGGATCAATAGCAAGATGGGCTAAGGCAATAAGTGAATAAGACACTGAAAGAGTAGGCTGAAGAAGTTCCAGAAGATGAATGAGGGGTACAATTTAATTTTTTTCATGTTTGTATTTATTTTTGAGACAGAGAAAGAGCATGAGCAGGGGAGGAGCAGAGGGAGAGGGAGACACAGAATCCGAAGTGAGCGGTACAATTTAAAATCTAATAGGGGATAGTAGACAAGAGAAGACGTGTTGACATCTGTATAATCGAAATCTCAGAAGTAAAGAAAAAATAGTTCTTAGAAGAACAAATATTTTAAAAACCGAGTCACGTTTTCTTGGGACTTAAAGAATCAATTAAAAATTCTTAGGGAATGGGCCCACAGCACTACACATGGAAGGCAAAAATAAAACACACCTCAACCCCTTTGAATGCATTTTCAAAAAAATCAGAAACCAAGAAATGAATCTGGGATCCTCCAGAATGAAAACATGACCCTTTGCCTCTGGTTTGTATACAACGAACTAGGAATCAAATTGACACTGCCTATGTTGACAGCAATATCATATTCGAGATGAAGGTTTTCTCGAAAGCTGCAGGAAAAGAACGCGGACCTCAGCGTTTTATATCAAGCCAAACTCATATTTAAATGAAAAGGTAAAAAAAAATCTTTCAGCATAAAAGACTCAGACTTGGAAACACAGAGACTATATTTGGAATAAATATTAGAGGAACACTCCAGAAGAAAGGGAATACATCCAAGAGAAAGCCCAGGAGGGGGCCTGTGCTCTGGAAGGCAACCTCATCATTCCCTTTTCACTGTGCAGAGACTGATCCCAGGAGCAGTGAATTGTATCACCATCCATCCAGGTGACTGGGAGCCCGGGTGCCATGGTAGCTCACTGCCTTTTCTGTTTCCCTCATGTTCAGATTCCAAATGCCCCTTCTGACTCTTGCTTTATTAACACTAATCAGTATCTTCTACTTAAACTGGGCAGTTTCTTTACGCCACCATTTCCTAAATGGTCTGATCCGTTTTCTGTCTGTATGACATTTGACGTTTAAAAACATCACTTTGCAGGACCAACAGGATCCTTTAGACACTATCATCTTGCACCTGCCTGGTGATGGCCTCCTTTGCGCCCCCTGATGGCTACTTTCCTCACTCTACATCAGGGCAGACAGCTTCTCCTTTTCTATGGCTTTCCTTAAACCCCCAGTCTGGAGTTAATTTCATATTCTACAAGGACCCTTTACATCTCGTAATTCCATGATTTTTTTCTCAACAAACTGAAAATGGCCTATTCATTTCTCTATCTTTCCAAATGAGATGCCCAAGCAATAATTGTTTTCTTATTTACTATTTGTAAATATTTCTGGAATCAATGGAAGAAAAGAAGGAAGGAACGGGCGAAAACACAACAGAAAATTTGGGATTCTACAGGAACTGATTTAAATGGCAGGGCCATCACTGCAAACATGGTCCAGTTATAAAATGATGTTTCTTCTATATTTTTTCTCATTTACAAAATCGGTAGTCTACAGCGGAGTTTTGTTGGGAATTTAGGTGGCATTATGATGTAAAAACACTTAGCGCAATGTCTGTATCATAATAGCTACGCAACTTTGTTTCCTCACCAGAGAAACAAAAATCCTTTGAGAGCTACTGGATCTATTATTCTAGAGGATACAGATTAGTCTTGGCCAAAAATTAATCAGTAAAGAATTTACAGTCTAACAGAAATCTTAGTACTTAAAATCCTGGGTTAAAAAAACACACATGTGCCCTACAATGAGGCACTCTGTGCTGAACGCAAAACCTGGATACTTCGGTATCACCTGAAGAACTTAAGACGGTACAGATTCTTGGGCTTCACCCCTAGTCATCATGATGTGAGAAACCCATGGGAAGTGCTGTGGAAAGAAACATTAAAGCAGTGTTTCTCAGGGCACCCGGGTGGCTCAGTCAGTTAAGCGTCTGACTTCGGCTTAGGTCATGATCTCGTGGTTTGCAAGTTTGAGCCCCACGTCTGGTTCTCTGCGGTCAGTGCAGAGCTCACTTTGATCCTCTGCTCCCCTCTCTCTCTGCCCTGTCCCTACTTGTGTTCTCCCCCTCTCTCTCTCTCTCTGAAAATTAAATAAACATTAAAAAAATAAAGAGCAATGTTTCTCAGCAATGACACTATCGATGTTCTGGATACTTCTCTGTTGTGGTGGGGGTGGGGGGTTGCTGACCTGCGCATGTAGGATGTTTAGCAACACCGGTGTCCTCCATACTCCATTGGGGTCCCACACCCCTTTCCCCTCCTCTACCATTGCAAGTTGTGATAACCCAAAATGCATTTATTTAGGGCTGCCTGGGTGGCTCTGTTGGTTAAGCATCCGACACTTGGTTTCTGTTCGGGTCATGATCTCACAGTTCATGAGTTTGAGCCCTGCATCAGGCTCTGCACTGATAGGGTGGAGCCTGCTTGGTATTCTCTTTCTCTCTCTGCCCCTTCCCTGCTCATGCTCTCTCTGTCTATCTCTCTCTCTCTCTCTCTCTCTCACAACAAATAAATAAACCTCAAAACAATGTCTTTAGGTATTGCTAATGGTCCTTGGAACAAAAATATCCCATTAATGGTCACTGGATTCAGAAGCAATTTCCCCTCCGTTAGACATTTGTCACGATTATAGTAGGTCAACATTTCCTATTGCGTAACTCCTGCCTCCATAATGTAGAAGCCGTACCCTCTATTTCCCAGCTTCTCTTGAAGCCATTTGCATGTGACCTAGGCTGGATGCAGAAGAGGAGCCAGAAGGGAATTTAGGGAGTGGTGAGGGCACACACGTGCTCTGCTGCTTGGCACTTGGCCTTGCCTGAGGCAGTGATGGGGTGGGGGGAGGCGTCCTGTCTCCTATTTAGGATACTGCTCCTGCCTCCAGATACTTGAAGCACTATTTTAACTAGATTTCTCAATTGAGCCACACGACGCACAAATAACCTAAGTGATTATGTTCTCAATTCTCCCGAAGATGGCCTATGAGAGCGGCCTTCTAGAAGATGGCCTATGAGAGCAGCCTTCTACAAGCGTAGGACAGAAGCTCCTTCTTGACGTACAATAGATGCCTCAGCCGATTAAGGCTCAATTGTCTAAATTGTCACACAGAGAACGGGTTGAGAGGAAAAAAAAGAGAAACTTTTTTTGCTGCCAAACTTAGCTATTATGATTCTCCTTTTCAAAATTTAAGTGCTTACTGCTAACAGCCTTCAACTAGAGAATCATAAACAACTTTAAAACTGAGGGGATTTTTCTTTAGCTGGACCTTGAAATATGGTTCAATGGTGAACAATTTGCCTGTTCCTTGTGTTTAGGCATTTCCCTAAGTGCTTTTATGGGGACAGTACAAGAAATCATATTCTTTGCTTTTGGTATTCTTGCACATTATATTCTTTTTTTCAGTCTCTGCGACAACCTTATTCGGGACCGGCTACGTAATTTATGGGATTGAGCGCAAACTGAAAGGCTAGACACTGTTCAAACACTACAAATTTAGGATGGCAACAGCAGAACCCTCAAACGGGCATAGGGCCCTCCTCAGCCCAAGCCTCTGTGCACCAGCTCAGGTCACACCCCCACGAAGACGGCCCTGTCTTCGGGTGATTGGCACGTCACATCGCACTTGTACTGGTTTACGTGGAAGAGACCAAGATTCTGGGGCTTCCCTGGTGGCCCTATGACAATTTATGACCTGGAAACCCTGAAAGTTTATCATTCAGCACAACAAAAGTAGCCCTGTGAGTGGTAGTAACCCAGCATCTTTGCACCCAAAAGCGATGAGTAAGATTGTGGTTATGAGTTAGGGTTGGAACCACAAGGACAGTATACTAGTTTTTTTTTAATTTTTTTAAGTTTATTTATTTATTTTGAGTGAGACAGAGACAGTGTGAGTAGGGGAGGGCCAGAGAGAGAAAGAGAGAGAGAGAGAGAGAAAGAGAATCTCAAGCAGGCTCTGGGCTGCGAGCACAGAGCCCGACACAGGGCTCGAACCCACAAAACCTCAAGATCATGACCTGAGCTGAAACCAAGAGTCAGATGCTTAACCTACTGAGCCCCCTAGGTGCCCCTAGTATATTAATTTTTTTTAAGTTTGTATTTATTTATTTGAGAGTGAGATAGAAAGTGTGAGTGGGGGAGGGAACCAGATAATCCCAAGCGGGCTCCGCACGGTGATCACAGATGCCAACGACTGATTGGAACTCAAGAGCGGTGAGATCATGACCTGAGCTGAAATCAAGAGTTGGAGGCTTAACAGACTGAGCCACCCAGGTGCCCCACAGACAGTATATTATGGAACATACACAAATGTCCTACAAAATTATACTAGTGTTAAGCCACTGACTGCATAATACTTTGTTGACATCATTACAATGAACAATCAATACAGCACTATTTATTACAAAAGTTATAAATCTACCTGGTGTATAGAATTGATTCTATGAACTGAGTGGACCCCATGAAACAGTAGTTTATCAGAATAACCTGCATTATGTTTTGGATACTGTTCCTGGCTACGGATCCTTCAAATGCGACTCTCCTCTCCTAACAGGATTCTTCCACGGAAGCACAAAATATTTATCATGTTTATCATTTTGTTTTCAGTCTCTATACACCTGTCCTAACTTGGAAGGAAATAATCGTGAAGATAATTCTGATGTGCCCAGCCTCTAGCTTATAACATTCTAATGGAATGTTAATATGAGAATTGTAGAGTTATTGAACATTTAAGTTAATTTCTTCAAGGATTTGGGAGGATATTTTTAAGATTAAGAACTGAGCCACCCAGGTGCCCCATCGGTCGAGCGTTTGTCTCTTGGTTTCAGCTCAGGTCATGATCTCATGGTTTGTGAGTTGGGGCCCTACATAGGCCTCTGTGCTGGTACTGTGGAGCCTGCTTGGGATTCTCTGTTCCCCCCCCCCCGCCCCGCCATCCTTCTCCCTCTCATGCTCTCTCTCTCTTTCAAAAAATATTTTTAAAAAAGAACTGTATAGTGATTTTTAACTGTTGGATATCAGTGATGTCTTAACTTTTGCATACAGTGACTTTATTTTTAATCAGAAAAGAGAACTGGCTTAAATTACTGATGATAATTAAATGAAATTAAAAAGTGTATTTTAAAAGTTGCTTTGAATACAAGGCTCTAATTCAGAAACAATGTTTGACGCTGTTTTCCAGGGACAAATTCATTTTATAAATCATTACTTCAGCACTGGTGAACATGTGGCAAAATAATGCAGTTTTAAATTAGTGATGTATTAGTGAATCAATTATCTAGTCTCAAATACATGTTTTTCTTGCATTTTATTCATTTGTGACTCAAAATGCTATATTTAATATTTAACAGTATATTTAAATATTGTATCCCCTTTACATTTGAGATGCTAGGATATCTTAGGGTATCTGTGGAGTAACATACCATGGTGGGGATGAGAGCAATTTATCAGGCATTTATTTTGACGAGTGATAAACTGCTCTGCAACACTTTATCTGCTGGATTCTTCCCCATCCCCTCAACAGACGATTATATGCAAATTATGATCATGGAGACATGTGTACCAGATTTTAATAGTAAATCAGGAAAACTGTGGAAAATTAATAAAGTCCTGAATCTGGATGTACTCCTTAATTTGTCCCAAATTTCCCATTCAAGGGAAATTAAAGGATGATGTTTGGGTGTTTACTTAAAATCCTCCTTCTAAATCTGTCTCTAGCAACCCTGATTCAGTAGTTTTGGATGAGTAGAGAAATGTTCATTGTTATCAAGAACGTAAGAACAATGTTGAGAACAATCCTGAGAATTTGCTCTCTGATGCTACGAAAAAAAAGCCATCTCTAGGCTGAATTAGTTTTAGAACGTATGAAGAGATATAGAAGCAAAAGAAAGAGAACAAGGCAATGGACAGAGCCTATTTGCCAGGGAAATCCTCTTTGTGAAAATACTGGTGTAGAAAACTCTACATTTATTTGGTAACAAAGAAAAGTATTAGAGGTTTTAGGCATTTGAAAGCCTTATATTGGATGACACACGGATAAGAAACAAGATGAGATAGTGAGATGATAGAATTTCCATTCACAGCAGGAGGTATTTTGTTGTTGTTATTGTTCCAATTAGCATGGGAGAGTGTGAGAGAGAACACTTACTCATGATTCTACTAGGGGAAAATTCCCAGAGATCTTCCTTGCCTTAGAACGGGATTAGACTGCAATGATCAGGTCTATGTATGAAGCATGGAGACAACTTCTTCAAATGCAAACACAGAAAGCAAATAAGGCTGAGATTAACTGAATACAAAGACAGTAGATGTAATAAACCAAACAGACAAATATTGAAGTCAGAATGATGGCTGGGAGCAGGTTGAGGTGCTGAAGAGGCAGGAATCCAGGGATAAACTCATGCCCACTGATGGCCTCCCAGCGGGAGTCCACAGCTCAGTCTAAAACATGAAGCCCCATGAGCTGATGATTCCTCTGTGTAGTGTCCTCCTCTGTACAAGTGTCCAGAGGAAAAAAAAATCCTCAAATATCTAATAATGTTTCCTTCCATTTAGAGAAATAGTAACAAAAAGTAAAATAAAACTTCTCATCATATCGGGGAAACTATCTGATCAAAAAGTGCAAGGTATATGAACTGATGACAGAAATGAGCATTTGATTTTTCTGTCTTCAATTATGCACTTTCCTCAATTGTATTTAAAGTGTATTCATACAGCTTTGATTTAAGTACACAATACAATGGCTTTTGCTTATCAATCACAGAGTGTAAAAACCTCCAAAAGAATCATCTGTTTGTTTTTCCCTTGCTTTTCAAGACAGATAGACACAGAAAAGCCAATTGATACCCATGAGTTGGATGAATTATGATAGTTGACTCTTAAAATTCTACTAAGTATAAATAACTCAAGCTTTACTTTCCCAGCTCATGATATCAGCGGGTCCCTTTGAGTGAATTATGACTTGAGATTTGACTCTGTCATTTGTCACTGTATCTATTGCATTTATTTTACGCTCCATCATTACAATTCTGATATTTTGGGACGACAGTATTGGAAAACCAGGGTGCCCAGAGTGTTTCTATTTAGTTCAGTGAAAATCTGGGATGTGTATAAAGCAATTTAAAATAAAACTATAGAGGAAAGGATGAAATAAGTTACCGCATTCTTTCTGTTTCTTTTAATGCTGTTGGGATTCATTATTAGATTCTTAAAGAAAATACATTTGGTTAACAAGTATTGCCCAGAAGACAGGCTATGCAGATACTGATTATTTCTCCAGCACCTAAACTACAAATTCAATAAGTGCTTAGCCCAGCTCACCTGGCTGCTGAGTACACTGAAACGCAAATGGAGCCCCAGGGCATTGCCAAGAATATTATTGAAGGACACCTGATATCATTCACTCATTGTTTATCTTCCTTAGTGTCTAAAATCTGTGAATCTTGGAGAAACATTGGGGGGAAAAATGCCAAGGATTAGTTGTAAAGGTCATATAGGGTTTTCTACTCCTCTTTTGTTGTTGGTAAGAAGAGGCATATTTTCAAGTTCAACAATGACTATTTTTCTTGATTTTAATCCTTTACGTGGATTATTTGACGTCCCTTTCTTTTTAGAGTTTGCCATAGCTACAATGTTCAAAGAAGAGAATGCCATCTCCATGTCTCAAAAGGCAAATACAATGAATGGGTTAGAAAGCCTCAGTGTCTGAGACCTTAATGTAAAAGGAGGTCATGAACACAACCTTGTTCTATATCTCCACCTCAAGCCCGGAGGAGGCAGAAATAGTCATATAGATATCAATCAACAGCATTGTGTGGACAATGGAAAGAAATGCTCTCCGGTCCATATCTGCTTACCTGTGACTACTGTGTGCTTTGATAAGTGGGTATTTTTCAAATGCCAATGAAAATGTTGTCAGTGACATACACTTCTCTGAGTTCTGTGACTTAAAATGTCCTCAACAACATTCTATATACAAACAGTTACTATTTATGACTGCTTATATGGTTATAAAGTTAAAGGTGATAATTAGATCTAACTGGGTACATTAGTCTTTTAACAGCTTTATTGTTCCTCAAAGATACACACACACACACACACACACACACACACACACACACGTGCAAGTGAACAGCTGCGAAATGTCCCCTAAAAATAGAAAATAAAAGTAATAATCAGAAACATAAGAGCAAAGTCTCCCAAACTAAGTTCCATGGCCGTAACTTTTTATGATGTTTGCAATTACCTCAGACTGTGATTTGTCAGCAAATGTATATCTGGGTTCATCATGATTGTGAAGCAGAGCAGTAAGGATTTGTTAGTAATTACAGAGCTCTGTAGTTGTCTGGTGATGGTTGAGATGACCCTCGATAATCCTTAAGTTTGCATTGTGTTTGCTTCACTTGCTAGACATTTAATTGAAATTTTCCCTAAAGGAGCAATTTCCCTTTCCATATGCGGATTCCATTTTTGCAGAGGTGGGTGGAGTTCAGGAAAGGAAGGGACAATGTTGGCTTCCCAATGGTGGGAACTCAAAGAAGATTTTTAGTATCTCTTTTTCCTTCCCCTCCCTTCTTTCTCCTCCCCCATTTCCCCTCCTCCTCTCCTCCTCTTCTAGTTATCTAATTCTCTTTCTAATAATCTTAGTCTGCCATCAAATTACCAGTGTCCATGTCAGATATAATTTGAGATAAAAATATGCTCAAGTGTTAGCCCCGAAATTGTTTTAGTATTTTTTAAAGAACAAATTTAAAATCTAATCGTGACATTATCCAGTTTGAATGATGAATATTTTTACTTAATAATAACCAAAAATAGAAATATTTCATTTATTTATTCATTCATTCCTTTGATAGGGAAAAATCTGTTATAAGATGGCCGACAGGATGGATAGGAGAATGCCAGTCTCTGCCTGAAGACTCCCCTTCCGGCTTCTTCTTCCTACCCCACCTGCAGCTCGTGCCTAATTACTACTAATGAGGGATGTGGAAGTAACAGACTATAAATTGTCCCCTCTGTTGATGCCCAGGGGCTAAGACCTCTGGAGAATGATCTCCTCTGAGCCCACGGGTGTAAAATAAACCTCCTGCCTTCCGAGATCTCCGAGTGCCACGTGGTTCTTCTGCCAGGTGATCCAGACCAGTTTCCGTTACACATTCATTCATTCATTCTCAGAGAGAGAGCACACAGGGGAGGAGCAGAGAGAGAGAATCTTAAACAGTCTCCACCTCAGCTCAGAGCCCCATGTGGGGCTCGATCTCATGACTCTGAGATTATGACCTGAGCTGAAATCAAGAGTTGGACGCTTAACCAACTGAGCCACCCAGACACTCCAAATAAGTTCTTCAAAAATAATTTAAAAAATATTTCAAATGGAATCATTCTTTTCTGACAGGCATTGAATAAATATTGGTTAGCCAAGAGAAATTATTTTCAATGCTTTTCTTCCTATTACTTTGAGAAATAGTGAGATGTGAGCGCATAAAACACTTAAATAATTCTAGAGGGCAATTGGACAGTATGGACTAAAACACCTTAAAGTATGAGTATCTTTTTCAAATTTAGTTGCTTTTAGAATCTTTAAAATCGAACATGTTAATACCTTTTGGTGAAACAATTGTATTTGTGGGATTGAATGATGACAACATACATAGAGTCACTCAAAGACAGATATATTCATAGATAGATATGAATGTTCAGCAAAATATTATTTATAATAATTAATTATTGAGGAAAAGCACATCTTTAACAAAGGATTAGAATAAATGATCTTTGGAAACATTTATAGCATCAAGTCTATGCAGCCATTATACATAACATTTCACAGATTTGTTAATTTATAAGAAAAAAATGTTCACAATACATTATTAACATGAAGAGCTGTTTAAAACATGCAAAATATATGTATGTGTATGAAACATCCTGGCAGGTTATAAGTCACAGTGTTAATGGTAATTATGTCCAAAGAGTGGAATTAATGCCGATTTTAATATGCTCTTAATATTTTTCTGCTCTCCGGGCTCTCTGCAATACCTTATCAATATTTTTGTAATGAGGACTATATATGAAAATACCTGATAACCAAAATCTAAAGTAATGTTTTAGATTTTCTGCTATATCTTCTCTACTGAGTCTGAATGGTCAGAGTAAATAACAAAACTACTAAACCTTTTCGCTGAAAAAACCCTAATTTGAGGTTTGTCTCCTTGTAGTAAATAATTTCTTTACTTGGATTTTCACTTATTCTCACTTTAATTTTTTTTTTAAATTTGTTTTTTAACGTTTATTTATTTTTGAGACAGAGAGAGACAGAGCATGAATGGGGGAGGGGCAGAGAGAGAGGGAGACACAGAATCGGAAGCAGGCTCCAGGCTCTGAGTCATCAGCCCAGAGCCCGACGCGGGGCTCGAACTCACGGACCGTGAGATCGTGACCTGAGCTGAAGTCGGACGCTTAACCGACTGAGCCACCCAGGCGCCCCTCTTATTCTCACTTTTAAGTGCCAGTGTGAAAATTTAGTCACATTTTTCACTGTGTTGTAATCCGAACTTACGAACAATGCAATAAGTTTTGGTTTGTTGATCTGGTATTTGTTTCTCCCAAAGAGATCGTCACACTTAGGACTGTTTTTTGTTGTTGTTGGTGGTGGTGGTGGTTTGGTTTGTTTTGTTTTTCAGGAGCGAATAATTGTTTAATACATCTTCAAATGTTATTTACAATGAAGAATATATCGCGTAATTACATGTAAAGCTGCACACTCTTCAGGCTGGTTGAAGGAGGTTCAGGGGTGGGAATGACTCACATGAAGACTTTAGGCACAAGAAATGCTTTTCTAGAAAACTGAATCATAAAAAATGCCTATTGGTGAGGGCTGTCAAAATATTTTACAGTCTCGACACAGAATGCTGGGCGGGTAAAATGTAATTATTTTAATCTAGATAGAAAATAATGCAGCGGAAGCCAATGCCGCACCAAGCCAAGGAATGGTCATGGTTCAGTTGATGAAAGGTTTGATCTCTAATCTTGAAAGACTCAGAAATTTGGGGATGGTCCAGCAAAGTGGTATGTTGTGGGAAGGAGACAATGAAACAGCCTTGATGACGAATGGTTTCTCTTTAATGAATAAGATAAGGGTAGGAATTGCTCAGGTGTTTTATGGAAAGGCTGAAAGAGCCTGAAACAATGTTTCTTAATTATCATTCAATGTGCCTGCTGGTATTCTTCTCTTCTCCAGCACTGCCCCCAGGAGGCGAGGTCCTAAATGGGCAACCGCTCAGTAGGTTTTTCCATTTCTTCCTTCCCTCCCTCCTCTTTTCTTCCCTCCCTCCCTCCTCTTTTCTTCCCTCCTGCTTTCTCTCTCAGCACTTAATCATCATTTTTATGTTACCCTGAAACTTATCAATTAAAAAACAACAACAACAACAACAAGGCCCTTGGGGCACCTGGGTGGCTCAGTTGGTTAAGCATGCGACTCTTGATCTCAGCTCAGGTCATGATCTGCCAGTTTGTGAGATCGAGCCCGCATGGGGCACTGCCCTGATAGTGTGGAGACTGCTTGGGATCCTCTCTCTCTCTCTCTCTCTCTGCCCCTCCCCTGCTCTCTCTCTTTCTTAAAATAACTAAACTTAAAAAAAAAATGCCGTTTAATTTATTTTGAAAAGTTTGCGATAAAGGTACCGCTCAAAGAGATCATCTCTGGCACACTGCAAATTACTGTCTTGGAAAAATAGAAAGAGTGCAAAATGAAATGCTGAACAACAATTCGATACAAACTCAGATCCTGGATTTCACTGGGTGAGGTGGTTGGCTCTTGTGTCTTGTAATTTTGACAAATCATTTGGTGGCATTCATCCCACGCGTTAATGATCCACGTGTTTTTCATGCTATTTGTTGAAAACAGAATAAGCCCTCCTACTTAATCCTCCTATGACCTTTATTCCACTGTAGCGTCAGAGAGGAATGCAGTGCGAAGGGTGTGCATTGTATCTGCCAGGTAAATTGGGACCGCGGGATATGTGATCAGATCCCTTATCTCTGTTAAAGAATAGTTTCGTTATGAAATCATGACTTTTATACAAGTATACAATGGAGACATAGCACAGGTTTATGTAGCTAATTAATGAGATAATCTGTAAGCTGTTGGAACTAGTTCAAAGGAGGATTTGAAAAACACATATTGGTCATGAGAAATGCTGAAGTAAAGTTATAAATCGGTTAATGTCCATAAGACAATAGTCAATTGAATCGCCACCTGAAAATATTTGCATTTTTATGGACGAGAATTGTCTGCATTACTATCACTATTAGGCACAGATATACTGACTGTACATAGTACACAGTTTATGCAACGTTTTAAGAAGTTCAAAGACCATGAAAGGGGAGTTAACTTAGAAAGGTGTGCTAAATGGGGCACCTAATGGTCATTTTTACCCCTTTCAAAATCTTTTAAATTGTTTCATGACACTTTCCACATTACGCAACAGTGAATCATATCACTTAGGTCAGATTAAGTGTCTTAGAAATGTTGCTTCTCTGCATATTCACGATGAATGACTATGAACAAATGGTCATAGAATTATAGAACTGAGTTCTAAAGGAAATCCAGGAAATCCATGGATCCGACCAACGGTATGGATGGAGATTATAATCATCGTCCAGAAGATGAAAAGAAAAGTGCCCAGGGGATTTTGCGTGATGGACTGACATTCAAAGGGACGTGCAGAGAAATGTCAGTTTGAATAAGACTGCCTTCATGTTTACCTGGTTACTGTTTCCGGCTGTACCTTAGAAGAGTCTTTGAAGCGATAAGTGAGACATGGGCATAAACACTCAGAGCACCACGACTCCCAAACTACCCCAGAGCAGTTGTGACGTCCACTCCCTGCTAACTTTGTCTGATAGCTACGACCCATACTTTCTGCTTACCTAGGAAGGAGGAGGTTAAATATTAGGCATTGAAAGTGAAAGGGAAGATGGGGCACCTGGGTGGCTCAGTCCGTTGAGCGTCTGACTTCGGCGCAGGTCACGATCTCGCGGTCCGTGAGTTCGATCCCTGCGTCGGGCTCTGTGCCAACGGCTCCAAGCCTGGAGCCTGCTTGGGATTCTGTGTCTCTCTCTCTCCCTGACCTTCCCCCGTTCATGCTCTGTTTCTCTCTGTCTCAAAAATAAATAAACATTAAAAAAAAATTTTTTTTAAAAAGAAAGTGAAAGGGAAGAAAAAATAAGGAAAGAATATCAGGAACTACCACCACTCTGTCCTCCCCAATTTCACATGACGCCACTTCCAACTATCCAACTATCCGTCCGATTGTACTTTTCTTCCAACCCTCTGCGTGATCGATTGTAGTTTTCTTCCAACCCTCTACGTGATCTCCTCTCCATAGTTTCAAATTGGGACTTGCACCTTAATCGCAAATTTGCAATCATGCTGTTCCCTGGGAATATCATCTCCTCCCTGTCTGCCTGTCACTTTCTTACGCATGCCTCCTAACTTAGTTAAAATTCCACCTGCTGCATGATGCCATGTTCTGAGCCCTCAGAACGTCCCCTTGCTATTATGTGACTGTAAATTCTTTGCAGTAAGAGCTTATTCAAATTTGCCTCACTTTGTATGTACCCAACAGAGTACTTGAAACACAAAGGATGATTTATGACTAAGACTATTAAAATAACTAGCAGTATATTAGTGACTAACAGGATACATGAATAGATAGGGGAATGAATGAATGAATGAATGAATAGAATGATTTAAAAATATATGCAAGGGCCTGTTTTCTTTCTTCGATATGTAAGTTTTGGGGTTTGTTGGCAAGTCACCTGCAGAGTTAGGACAATGAGGAAAACTTCAAATTCACCTTTTTCTCCACTTGAAACCTTGAAACACACCTGTTTCTTGAATCGAGGTGTATTTAGTCTTTTAAAGTACCTTAGGAATGAGATTCAGTCACGCACATCAAAAACTTGAATCCTTGAAACCAGAAAGGCTCATATACTCAAAAATTCATCCAGGGGATGGGAAAAAAAAACCCACAACAGCCCTCTAGAAGATTAATATCTTAGTGTCTACAACTGTTATTACTTCATTAGGTTCGCGAGAAGAAGCATAAATTCTTTTGTCTAGTTTATCATTTTATCATCAAAGTAACTTCTGACAGGTGCATGGCTTTAGAAGTCTCTTATTTTTATGTTATAGGACAGGTGGGGATTTTATACTGGAGTCTTGAAGTTTAGATTAATTCTGGTAATTAAAGGTGAAAAGTTTCTGGTTTCATAAAGTAAGCCCCAAACCACACGACTGTACCAGTACGTACCGAATTGATCTGAAGTAAATCTGGGTTTTTGTTCCAGGGATGACAATGGGAAATGCGTAGGCAGATGCCTTCAAGCCCTTTTCTGAAATGAGGTTCCACAATTTGCGAGCACTGATAAGTTAATTTCCAAATATTCAAGCGCTTATCCAAAACTTTCCAAACTACCTTTTCAACTTGTTCATGCATGCACACAAGTTCTCAGCAGAATGTTGTAAACAATCTACCCTTTGTCTTCTCTTCTTTACTCAACCTTCTCCCCAAATGATATTATTGAGTGCCTCCTTGGAACCTGTCATATGTGTCTTATTTCAAGGTCTTAGTATCCTTTGGGACAGATTATTAATTTAGGAACTGTGAGCACAATTCCAAATTTGCATTAATGTATATATAACTTTTGCATACATCTTAACATTTCTGTGTGAATGCTTTAATGTAAGTTGTATATTATATTATTTTGGCTACAGAAGTGCTATGAAAACAAAACCAAGAAGAAAACTGCTGGGAAAATATGCTATAGTTGAAAAACAAATAGTTCTGATACAGCATTTAAGAGTTTTTTTTTTTTTAAATGAAACTTGATAAACTATGGACTTTACAAAACAGCCTTAAACGTGAAAGATAGAGATAAGAAGTGAGTGGGAGGGTCAGTTCTAGAAATGACAGCCAGGACATAGTTGAAGGCTAAAGGTATTAGAAATTATAGAGAGGCAAAATGTTGAGAGAGGTGATTGATTTAAACTAAGTTGAAATATGGAGGTGTCCAGACCCTTATAAAAAGGGATTGAATTTTGATTTACTAGTGGTTCAAACTTCACATAGTTTACATAAAGTGGCAATCAGGGAAGTTTGACTTAGGATCACTAACCATACAGAATACATTTCAAACCCATAAAAAAGTTCCTACAATAAAGAAGCCGTTACTGGGTAGAAGTTTGATGAAAGTTATATACTTTAGAGGTGGACTGAAGCTAAGCATTCAAGACTCACACTAATATCGACCTTGCCCCCCCCCCCCAACTGGAGTGTGTGGTACACGTTTTTGGAAGCCACTAATTTATTTTGAAATTTTTGTTTTGGCAGAAAAATGTATATTTGACTTATGTAACAGGACCATAGTATGACTTCTGTTGTCTCCTTTTCCCTGGCCCTTAAAATGATTTCCTTTGGGAAGGAAATCATCTGGGATTCCATACCCTCCAACACTGAAAAGGCGAAGGTTTTATTTAACTGCCCTAGAACTTACCATCGCAAGATGGGGGTATTTAGCTCAAGTGGTGTGAAAAGGTCTTAAATTATTCTGGCAATTGAGTTTTTATCCTTTTGTTCTATATTGTAAAATCCTTTAATGGCTAAACACACCCACAAGCTTGGACTTTAGACCCTATGAGCAGCAGGGGGGAGATGTACAATTGCTGTAACGTTCGCTCCCAAGTGGATGGAATTTGGTAGACTTTCTGGAGTTCATGCATATGCTAAAAAGGTGAGTTGAATTAATCAGAATGGCGAGATTCAGGGGGGCCCGAACTCATAGGTCTCAAAAAGAAGACGGGGGGGGGGGGGGGGGGGGGAGAGCAGGATTAAGAACATTGAAAACTAAAATAAAAGAGAATCAAGTACTCCCCTAAGTTTCTCTCACGCTAAATGGGGCCAAATGCCAATATTTTGATTTACAAGCATCCGTATCAAGTTACTTTAGAGACAAGGAAATGTGTCTGACTCGCAACCCCGGATGGATGGTCAGCTGACCTCCTGGGCCATTCATCATCGGGATGGGGGAGTGAGTTCACTTCTCTGCACTTCAGCTAACAGCCCCTGAAAGGTTGCAACTCAAGGCTTGCAACTGAATATCCGGCTGATTCTAGTCAACAGGGCAAACCCTGAAACTTTGGCCACTATACTCTCTGATAATGTGTAAGTCACTTGACCTCTCTGTACATTTAAGCTTATTATATTTCATTTTTTAGCAAGTCGTGGGAAGTCTTAAAATCACGCCCTGTCAGAATTCTCTTCCTTTAGGGTAGGTGACAGTGTTAGGGGAATAACATTCACCCAGACAGATTCCTAAGTACCCTTCAGTGTAAATAAGAAATGTGATGCATGGGGTTTTCTAAGCCCTTTCAACTCAAAGTATCTTACACAGACCAGCAGAAGATTCTTAGAAATTCAGAATCTCAGGTCCTGTCCCAAGCCTACTGATTTGGAATCTGTATTTTAACCTAACAACAGATCATTTAAATGTATATTAAAATCTGGGAAGCACTGATGTAATATGTACTATGTATAACTCACCACAATGCAACGTTTAAAATGCTTCTGTATTCATCCTTAAAACATTACTGGATATATATACGTATATATATATATATATATGTATATATATATATATATATATATATATATATATTTGCACAAGAACACAATATTTTAAATTTCAGCTTCTGAGACTCATGAGAGCATGGTCTTTTCTTAATTATCTCCACATATCTGGAATCTTCTGAGCAACCATGACATAGCAGGAACTCAAGTAATGTTTATGGAATTAATTTAGGATATAAATTTAAGGTGAAGTATGCTTACATCTAAATGTTAGTCACTTCCTTCTATTACATTTTTAACAATACATTAAAATAATAATGCTAGGGGCACCTGGGTGGCTCAGTCGGTTAAGCGTCTGGCTTCGGCTCAGGTCACGATCTCACAGTCCGTGCGTTCAAGCCCCGTGTCGGGCTCTGGGCTGACGGCTCAGAGCCTGGAGCCTGCTTCTGATTCTGTGTCTCCCTCTCTCTCTGCCCCTCCCCCATTCATGCTCTGTCTCTCTCTGTCTCAAAAATAAATAAACATTAAAAAAAATAAAAAAAATAAATAAAATAATAATGCTAAAATTATAACATTAACAATCTTACCCCTCATTTAGTCTACGGGTAATCCAGTAGACTACGAAAACGAATTTTCTCTGTGTAACAGTTAAGGATGTGTGGGAAACATCAAACACTATCACTTCCTGCTTCTCCATAGTCAGATAAAAATCACTCTAAAAGTATTGCTAAGAAGAGGCTAGCCTTTGCCTGCTAGGGTAGTAGAGGAGGGTTTTGTTTTTCACCTTTTGCCAAAGCCAAGGATTGAGTGGAAGGGGCATCAGATCTCAAATGAAGAGTAGAGAACCAGCAAAACTGAAAACTGGCATTGTGTTATCGGATAGATGTCCGCTTAGCTATGAAACCAGATGTCCTGCCCCTTCCCAGGAAGAAGGGAGAAGAAAACCAGGGGAGGTGGATGTCGAGGGACCATTAGGGGAAAAGAGCTTGAGACCCAATAACTCTCAGCACCTATGGACTCTGTTGCCTCTCCGTTGCCACCTCTCTCCTCCTTGTCCACCCCAATCTCTGCCACTCACACCCACAGATTTTTCCGATTTGTCCGAATTCCAGAACATGAGTCTGTATATGGCTGTAGATCAGATATAGTCAACTAGAAGAGATGAGATCATGGGCTATTGATTTTTATGGACCTCTGTTACATGATGGGAAATGGTTACATATTTTAGGAATATGTCCTGGTGTCACTGTTAAGGAGGTAACTTGAAGACAAGATGTCAAAGAAGGTAAAAATGCTATGGGCATGAGCATCTCCCCGACTGGATACGTCAGAACCACCCCAGGACTCAAGATGATCATAGGCTGAGATGTTGGAATATCAGGCCTCACCAACAAAGGAAGCCACTCCAACCATACCCAACTGTTTCTCCTTCTTTGCATTCCCTTTCCCTTGTCATGATGGAACCCATCCTTGAAAGAGAGCAAAAGGAAGAGATGCTTTGTAGCTTGTCCAAGTCCAGTTCACCTCCAGGTCACTATTAACCACCATGTTGGACTATAGTGTGGAAAAAGGGAAGAGCTTGCCATGGGGAATAAGGGAGACCCTGTAAAATGAACAGGGCAGATCTTGAAGCCCAAGGAAAAATTGATCTACTAGCTTAGAGGGGCTGAACAGTTAAGGAATATGTCAATAAGAAGTTAAAGTAGCTGCTATATAGCATGAAGGGTGATTCTGTATAACACAGTGGAAGAATGGTCATCAGAAAAAAAAATCACATACCCACCTCAACAGTTGATATCAAAAAGTCTGCTTACAATAATATTCTACAACCTGATTGTTCTGGCTTAGGAATGGGATCAATATTTACTGTACATCCCAACATCATCGTGCTTCCTAGAAATTGTGCTGTCTTCTCTTTGGGGACTGTGGACTGTGTAATCAGATTCATCAAGGCAAAAATAATTTTAGACCTAATAAAAGATTCCAACACCAGAAAAACGTGACTTGGTATCTCCAGGCTGCCCCACGACTGAGAGGAGATATCAATCTTTTCAGCTACCTGAGCCCCGGCAACACTTTTATAAATAGTGGGGATACGGTCTTTCTCATGAGAGTTAAAAGTTATGTTTTTAACACTTGGAAAGAATTCACAGCACCCAGTAATAGTAATGAAATTGACAAGGAAACAAGATTCTGTAAACACACCAAAATGAGTACCACAAAGTCCTTAAGATTAAGGTTTTTTAAAATAAATCTTTGCTCATTTTAAAATTATGAAAGAGGAAAAGAGGCTACACATTTCCTCTCTATATCCCAATCCTGATGGGAATCAAGATTAGAACTTCCCTTTGAGTTGTCCAAGGTGACTAGAATAGCATAAGTTTTATCTAGAAATGGCCAAGTACACAGACATTGCCATCCTTGTATGGGAATGCCCGCTGTCAGTAGTAAAATCATTTTCATTTGATTCTGTGAAACCACTTAATCCACAGCCTATTTAAAATCGCACAATCTCGAAGAGCTGTAATTAGTTTTCTAACAGCTCTTCCTCCTGCCACTTTGCAAATCAGGCTGGGAGTCCAACTTTTAATTCAGACATGTCACTAATTAGCACTGCCCAAAACCAAGTCGAATAGGGCCATAATGAATGCGCGACAATTGGGGAATGGAGTCCATTTCTCCATTTGAAACTTGGAAGCAATCCATTTTAATCTGTATGCAAAGGTCGGCTTTTGAAGGAATAATTGTACTTTGTTTTGGTCCATCTGGATTGGGCTATAAATATGCCTTCCAGGTTTTATAACATTAAGTTACACAGACAGCACTCAATGTCAGAGTAATGTTCAAGAAGTCCTATATGGGTGATTAACTTGAGAACATTCATCAAATCGGTACCCTGATCTTAGGGGGAAAAAGGCATTTTTAAAGCTAGAAGTGATTTCAGGGCTCTTGGTTTTGGTGAATGAGATGAATTCATTTTTAAAAAGTTCCAAGTGCTTTTTGTTCTCCCTGATAATTAAGCCTAATAAAATAAGCACATTTTTCTTGTTTCTTAAACATATGCATATTTTTCTATGCCACGAATTACCTTGAAGTATTAGAGTAACAATAACAAAAACAAAAACAAAAACACGCACACACACACAAAAAAAACTCCCCTTGTGGTCCCATCGTTTAAGCCCCACATACCAACCTTCCGTGGTTATTTTGCACATTGTATTCTTGCATATGTTTTTGCAGGAATTTACAAAATGCTTCAAAAACATTTGAGGTTTGGGATTTCCACTTGTTACTATTTATGGTTTCAGTGTTCACATACCATTGATTTTTTTTTCCCTCTCCCTCTTCGACCCTAAATGTCAATTGTAATCTAAATTAATTTGCAGTTCGAGTTGGCAAGATGGAAACCTCAGTTCATGTGAGGAAACCACAGGCAAAGCAGAAGATGTTAAGTGTAGTTCTTGGTCCATCCTAATATTTATGGCTTCCCTCTTCAACTACCCAAAAGCCAATTAGATACTTGTCATTGTCATTTAGGAAACATATTAAAACAAACAAACAAACAAACAAAAAACAAGATCGATGCATAATTTGACTTCATCTTTAGAAATATGTCCAAGGTCACCTGGGTGCCTCATTCAGCTGAGCGTGGGACTCTTGATTTCGGTTCAGGTCATGATGTCATGTTTTGTGGGATCAAACCCCACATCAGGCTCTGTGCTGACAGCGTGAAGCCTGCTTGGGACTCTCTCTCTCCCTTGCTATGCCACTCCTTCGCTTGTGCTCTTTCTCTCTTGAAATGAATAAACATTTTTCTAAAAAAGGAATATTATGTCCAGAGTTTTCATAGAAAGAAAATTGTGATAAATTCCTCATCGGTCAACGCATAAAAACCAATTTTGGCAAAAAGCAAAATCTGTAACTTTACTCTAAGTGAAATGTGGATCAAATGTTCAGAGTCTCAGTGGGTAGATCACACACTTTAGACATCTTGTATCTCAAAGTCATGGCAGAGTAGTGTAGTGCAGTATAGTGTGGACGATACTCAGTAAACAGGTTGCAAACCATGTGAAAGAAATATAATAGATGGAAATAAAAGGTGTCTGTCTTTTCAAATCCAGACATGCAGCGCACACGAAGCCACTGTAAACTGACATCACACGATATATACCGAATCCAAGGGAGATGCTTGGACTAAGAGAGGAAGTTTGGGTGTGGCACCCTTTGTTGTCAGACAATTGAGGAAGGATTTGTAATATGCCCCAGAGCACGTAGAGAGCAAATATGCTATAAGCATGACAAGGCTCGAGTTGTGGGTTCAATAAAGAAGATTGGGGAATATAAACAAGAGCAATATAAAGTCTTTAGGTAAATGAGATTGGGGTGACGCAGTCGAAAAGCAGGCACGTCATCATGCCTACATGATGAAGGTAGAACAAAGAGGAAGAACAAAGGGGATCAGATGCACATCAGACAAGGAGATGAGCTTCCTGAAACTTTGAATCCTGTACAGAAGCCCAGTCCTTACAATGGGAACCTCCTGCCCATCCCCTCACTCTATCTGAATTCAGTTTGCTTTAGACCCTGAGAAAACCCTGCAGGCCTGAATTGCTTTTAAGATGGCAGTATTGTTGTTATGGTCAAGTCCTGAATGGTGAAACCTAGGCAAAGCAGTTAAATGCTTTCATAAACAAATCCCGTTTATTTACTCGTAAGTTTGCAGAATGCTGTCAGAGAACCACTCACCAGGTAACATGCCCGTCTTCTCAAGGTGCTTCATAACACCTGCTAAGGAAGCACGCTGGGCTGGACGCAGCCGCCATTTTGGATCTCCACTGGGTGGACACCTGAAGGTCTGGGCAAAGGCTCCTTAGCCTTCCCTGCATCCCTGTGTGTCTGTATGCTGGTAGAGGAAAGCTCGATTAGTCAGGAAGCATTTTACCTCCCTTTCCATGATCATCAGTGGCTCCTGAAACATTTGCATCATGGGACCACATTGTTTCTTATAAATAAATTTCTTTGAGAAGTATTTTACTGGCCTCGTGACAGTCTTTCAGAAATATGGTCTAAAATAGTCTGATGAGAGCCACACTATTTAGATCTTATTTTTTTTTTAATTAAGCCTAAATATCTGAGTATGTTTTCTTTAATTTATATGAGTTCTAGAGTGTGAACATAGATTTTAGTCTATTTTAGTCTATTGGGGTGCCTGGGTGGCTTAGTTGGTTAAGCACCTGACTTCAGTTCAGGTCATGATTCACAGTCCAGGAGTTCGAGCCCCGTGTCAGCCTCTGTGCCTACAGCTCAGAGCCTGGAGCCTGGTTCAGATTCTGTGTCTCCCTCTCTCTCTCTGAACCTCCCCTGCTTGCACTCTGTCCCTCTCAAAAATAAAATAAAATAAAATAAAATAAAATAAAATAAAATAAAATATAAAATAATCTAGAGAACACTGTAAAATGAAGAGGGTTTTCATGTTTCTTAAATGAAGAGTGTGGTGTCTCTCGTGATCAGATGGGGGTTCCCAAATGTGAGACAACATTGGGTGGAACATTGGGTGGTCTGGGTGCTGAAAAAATTCACAAGAGGCAGAAAAAAGGAGATAGAAGTTTACTGAATATACCACAAGGGAGTTGTGGGCAGGACAGCGGGGAAGCTGTCTGCAAGGAGGAAATGAGTGGGAGATGTATTAAAGGGGAAATGGGAGCAAGTATGAGGGCCTATGGAGTTTTCCCATTTTTGGTAACTGTACCTGCTTGCATGTAGCCCATTGGTTAGTTAGGGCATATGGATATTTTGCAGTGAGTTGCCTCACGGGCCTGTTTCACCAGGGGGTTGCTGTGGGCCCTTTTGACTTGGTCAAGTTTCCACTGCTCAAGCCTGTTGTCTACAACCAGCCTCTACAAAGACAACAATTCCCTTAAGTACCTCAGGGTACAATACAGAGTTGCTGATATTCTGCAGTTTACATGGTACAGTCTATACGGACACTGTCCTATTCTATTCTATTCTATTCTATTCTATTCTATTCTATTCCATTCCATTCTATTCTTTTTCTGCATTTCCAATCCTATTGTCTCCTCTCCACAGAAATACACCCTAAAATACTTAAAATATGCCCTTCCTGTCCAAATACTATTGGTTTGTTTTGAAAGTTGGTATATTTTTCAAAATACTTCTTGGCTGCCCTAGTTTTGTACCCTTGGTGTGATGCACAAATCCAATCTCATTTCTTTTTATCAGCGTTGTGTTTTTGAGATCTATTCATGTTGACACATATGAATTCAGTCCATTGCATCTAATTGCTATATATTATTCCCTAATAAAATCTTTCAATTTGTTTTTTTGCTCTCCTCATTTCCTCATGTCTTACGTCTCATTTTATTTTTTTCTTTCCAACTCGACGGACACAATATTTTTTTAAATTTTTAGTTTGTCTGTTTTCTCTTCTTTTTCTATTGTGTAATGCAGGGGAAATATTGTTAGCTGCCGAATGGTAACTAATCTGAATGAGCAGTAACCTTCCAGCACCCCTAGGGTTTTCCTGGGGGTGGGATCCAGTAATCGGTGGTCACTCACCACCTCCTACAAATGGAGAAAGGTAGTTTACTTAAAAACCTCCGAGACTCATCGGTAATTGACACAGTAACCTCACACTGAGGATGAGCCTTCTAATATGCCACACTCGTACTTTCCCGCAGAGAATGGAAAAATTAAAATATCGGCTACATTTAAAAGATCACAGTACAAAAATATCTAATGTGTTGACAAAGACATAACTAAAGTATAAATAACTTGCTTTGGATGTGTACTCGGATGATGTTCAGAGGATGTTCCCTCTTCAAATAGATAGGCACACACTTAAGATAATGAGGCACTCTGTCAAAGGCATGCTCTTTGATGCAAAGGCCTTCAGTAGGGCCGTCATTAAAATGACTTTTGATTACATTTTCTGAGGCCATGCCCAATGGCGCAAATGCCATTGCCTTCACTCATGTAAACTCAGCTACAGAGGCTCCACTTAGAGAGACTCTGGAAGCAGAGTTTCTGCCACCCAGGATCCCCAAATGGCTTGTGAAACAGCAGCCCTGAACACATGGGCAGAGGTAGAGGAGGAAGCCTTTTTTGCTTTAACTCTTGTGCTTATCACAGTTCCTGCCACAGAGGCGTCCTGCTCTGTCACATCTGATAGTCCTGTCTTCCTCCCTATAACTGGGTATTTAAGAATATATAGTGGGTCCTCCAGGATTTTCTCTCCTCGGTCTTTACTTAGAGAACTTCTATTCTTATGGATTAGCCACTCACCATGAGGCCAACAGCTCCGACTTTATCCCAAGGTCTGACCTCTCTGTCAGCTTTCACTTGACTC
Source organism: Panthera leo (assembly GCF_018350215.1). Lineage (NCBI taxonomy): Eukaryota > Metazoa > Chordata > Mammalia > Carnivora > Felidae > Panthera > Panthera leo. The sequence continues at coordinate 74,681,066 of NC_056679.1, read as the reverse complement.
CAAGGGCCTTCTGACTTAGCATTCCGACTGCGGATGAGAATGAGCATGTGAACAACTTGAATCTGTGAGCTTAGAGTCCAAATCCCTCGTCTTGGGCTGTGACTGTTATCTGCACAGCCAGGCAGTCTCAATACCTGAATTTATTTTATCTCTTTGCCCCACTCTCTTTACTAGTGTATCATTAGATCTTGCCCATGTTGGCCTTGAAATGCGTCTCCTGGGCGTTTTTTCTTCATTCTGACCGCCGTGTCCTTACACTTGAATGAATGCGATAGATTCCTACACGTTACCCACAATTCTTCCGATCTCACTTTTATTTATTGCCAAAGAAGACGCAAAATGGTTCAGCACTTAAGAATGTGGGCTCTGAGGAGAGATACCTAGATTGCCCTGCAGTTTCATTTTTACAAAGCCACAAAAGTTTGAACAAGTTAGTTAACATGTCAACGCCTTTGTTTCTTCATTTATGAAAGGGAGGCGATGATGCTACCTCATGAGATCATTTGAGAGTTCATTCACATGGCCCAACAGACAGTGAGGAATAATGCATGGTCTGGTCTAGAAATTTACAGATGACGTTTGTGGGACTCCGAGAAAATACACAGAACAGAGTTCCACCCTGGTTCCTTCAAAATCCCCTCCCTTGGCATTTAGTGCCTTCCTAAACTGGCTGCATCTTTCATTCAACACCAAAATTTATGCCTTTTTTATTCTGATTCGAATAAATTGTTAAAAATCTCGGGGCGCCTGGGTGGCTCAGTCGGTTAAGCGTCCGACTTCGGCTCAGGTCACGATCTCGCGGTCCGCGAGTTCGAGCCCCGCGTCGGGCTCTGGGCTGATGGCTCAGAGTCTGGAGCCTGCTTCCCATTCTGTGTTCCCCTCTCTCTCTCTGCGCCTCCCCTGTTCATGCTGTGTCTCTCTCTGTCTCAAAAATAAATAAATGTTAAAAATAAATAAATAAATAAATAAATCTTCCCAGATTCAAAGATCTTGCCTCCTCTTAAATGTAAATAAATAATCTCTCCTCCTTTAAAAAAAAAAAAATCTAAAATAACTGCTGACATTCTCATAGTGTGTTACCGATTTTTTTTTTTTTTGGCATATTTTATCTCATTTGATGCTCACTGCAACATGAGCTCATGTTTGGAGCAAAAAGAGCCAATTACAGTTACTAAAGGAAGATCTAAGTCTCAAATGGAGGAACCCTTAAGTGTTCCCTTTTTTTTCATACAAGGGCACCCTCTTTTAAAACAAGAAAATTTTAAAATACTTACTATTACAATTTTGAAAAAAAAAAAAAAAACTACATACAGTTAGGAGGACCTCCTAGTGCCCCTATTAGGGTTTTACAAATTAAATAAGGATGAAGTTTGAGCTTCATTAACTGAACGGTAAATCCCTTTTGCTCTGCGATGAAATTCACTCACATAATTCCTATGACCACGAGGTGATACTTCTGTAAGGAAACGAGCAGAGTTGTTTCTCAAAACTTCAAGGAGAAATCTGCAAGAAAATTAAACAAAAAGGAAAAGAGAGACCACTGCTGTATTCCAGGATGAGAAGGATAAAAATCATATGCACACAAATAAGATAATTTTGACATAATATATTTATGAGTTTACTGTGTGCTGAGTGCATAAAATATGTTTTTCTCCCCCACCGATTTATTTGGCTGCGTACTCTTTGATTGCCTCTTTCTATGACAGCTATTTTGAATTCCCTTTCTACATGGAAAATAGAAATGAAATTCAGTCTTCAAAGATGTTTCACTCTCTGTTTCAAGGTTAACTACAAAAGCTTAGTGAAATTTTTAATGCAAAATTGATAATTAGGTTTTCGAAGAAACAAAATGATCAATAAAACTTTAAAAATGGACAGAAAGGAAAGGTTAGACTCTGGGCATTAGTATATATTAAAAAAAAAAAAAAAAAAAAGGAGAGTCTCCTAGAAAATAGTGTCTATTTAGGAATTCTTTGTCTTTAAGTGTATTTACTTATTTTGAGAGAGATAGAGACAGCCTGAGTGGAGGAGGGGCAGAGAGAAAGAGAGAGAGAGAGAGAAAGAGAGAGAGAAACCCCAAGCAGGTTCCATGCTGCCCACAGAGCCTCATGAACTGTGAGATCATGACCTGAAGTTGAAACCAATAGCTGGACGCTTAACTGACTGAGCCACCCACACCCTCCTGTTTAGGATTTCTTTATAATATAAAGTATGCTATGGTCTCCTAGGAAGATCATCAGAGTAATAGGTCAAAATAGGATTCATAATATATAAGTAAATATAATAGAAATATCACTAGACTGGAAACTGGAACATTATGCCAAGAATTTTCTTTCAAGCAAAATGACTTGAAAAAAGTAGTAAAAAAAAAAATAATTCAAATTGGTACCTCAGTTTACACAGTAAACCAAAATATATCGCAGCTAAATTTGAGTTAATACGTTTAAAAATAATGAAAAGTTATGTAACTGTTCGATCCACCTTGAAACAATAAAGAAAAGAAAATAATCTGTGATAAAAAGAAGAAAAAATCATACCCCAAAACATTTTCCACATCACAAGCAAAAAGAAAAGAACAGAATGGTGGGGTGTATGTTACGCAATCATGATAAAGATTTGTTATTTTTATCACAAATATCAGAAATTTTGAACGGAGCATGGTAGGCTGAATGCATGATCCACTTCTGCTCTGTCCATCAACCCCACTGAAATGCAAAAATGCCTAGAAAGGCATCAAAAATGCAGAAAACTGTAAGGACCAAAAAGGACAGCAGGTAACAGAATATGAAAGAAGTTAGCAAAACTCCCAAAGTGCAGAGATAACCCAGAGGAAGTTGATAGTTGGCTTAGGAAGGGAGAGTTGGTAGAGAATGTGAGCGGATATGAAGTCATGTGATATAGGAGAGAGCAGGGTAGAGCCCACACCAAAAGTACCAGCAATGAATGGCTAACCCATTTCGTGACTGCCTGCTTCCTGGATCGCACATAACCCTTTTCATGGTATAATCCCTCAGTTTGGTGAAGTGCATCCTAAAAACTCCCCACGGTGTTGGCCTCTAAATCAGAGTTGAGTGGGGTTCTGTGATATTTGCATTTAAGCCAAGCTCAATACTGTAACATGTGGGTGCATAACTTGCAAGGAGGTCCTGCTCAGCTGTGTTGGATATTTACAGCATACTAGAAAAATATCACATTTTTATTATTTATTTTACGGTTCTGTTTTACAAGTTGCCAAAAGTCAAGATAAATTAACATTTTTGTTTCCTACGTAAACATCTTCTAGAGGCCCAATATTGTGCTTTGAATTTTGATGGCTCTTAAATCTAGAAATAGAATGCACAATCTTTCCTTTCATGGACATACATTGATCCAAAACAATTTTATCCTGAGACAGAGTACTGGAAAACAAAGTCTCCACTTTTCTTCCCAGAGACAACTTTATTCTTTCTTTCTTTTTTTTTTTTTTTTCGCTCAAAAGAGCTTCATGCGATATTTCAAATTAGAACTAAAATTAACTTATCCCATTTCACTCACACCAGCACTTTTATTAATCTGGTGATGTGTAAAGTCTTATGTCCCAACGTTTCTGAGACATCCAGAGAGATGTACATATCAGAAAAAAAAAAACAAGTAGATAGGCACAGATCCCTTACCATGAAAGAAATCCTGCCTTCAGAGATTAAAGCTAGAGATCTTAACTGACTTTAGTAAAACAACATCAAATGCTTCCAGTTAGTTATCCATTATTTTTCACATGGATCACTGAAAACAATTTCAGCCATGTCTTGCCTTTTCAAACAACAAAGGACGGCCAAGGAAAGGACCTAAAGAACAGATTGGAACCATAAACGTTGGCTCTGTGGAGACCACAAGGTAACAAAAGGATATTTTATGCCCGAAATGTCAAACAAAGCACTTATCCGTGAGGGATCCCACACGCACACACGTGAGGGATGCACACACACACACACACACACACACACACACACCCATCAAAAGAGTGAGAAACAAACATTATCGTATTGTTCGGTTCTCAGAGGGCACTCGCCCTCATGTGTGTTCTTTGGAGCACAGCCTGTATTTTTAGTTTCTCTCCCAGAACAGAGGGGGGCCCTGGGACAGTAGAGAGTAAGACCTGATTTCTGAGTGTCCTTCGGTCCCATGGATTTGGACCCCTAAGAGTATCATCCACTTCTCGTCAGTATCAGACATGGCTTCGTAATTGGCCCTGAGCCCATCCGCCCCCTCCCCCTGTCTTGCTGTCTTTCTCTTTCTTTTGTTCCTATAGATATTGGCTAGCTTTGCAAGCTGTCATGATTTTGCGTCTCGTTTGATCTGAAGGGGAGAAATGTCCTCATCACATCCAAACTCATCCTTATCATCAGGTGGATAGTAGCAATAAGCAACGATATTTACCCCAAGGCTCCTTCTGGGAACTTCAACAAAGCCATTCCTAAAAAACAGGTTACACAAAGGCATGTTCAAACCTAAAGGTAGATAAGACAGAGCCCGTCCTCTCGGTCTCCCACATACTCCAGTCATGCAACCTCCACGGGATGCCAACAATGAACGCTAAAACTCTAACACCCCTTTCAGCGGAGACAGTACCCAAAAGTGCTTAATTTTAGTGAAAGAACAGGGTCTACCACTCCTCTGTATATCTCAAGACTACCCTGCTCAATACATCACGTTACAAAAAATGATTTCTATGATCTGGCTATATTTTTAAAAGTAGTTTTGTTTCCAATTTGACATCTAAATGCTTAGTGTATTTTTTTTTTGTTTTGCCCTAAAAGATTTCAGTGACCTCTTTTCTTCCTTAAGCAGGTTTCTGTGTGTTCTTAGGAAAACATCTATTATATCAATAATATATTGCTATAAATTATATGTATTTACTGCGAGCAAATGAAACAAAGTTTATTTGCAACTCACATTATAATTTGACCATGCTTCCTCGCAATGCTTTCCACCATATAATCTGCAGTCCTAACCTGATATTTGTTAGAATTTTCTACTTTAAAAGTAGTCTGACAGTTTAAAGTGCGTTATGTTTTTCGGGCCTAATTGGATTGGAATATGTTTTCACTTTATTGTCGAAATCCACTGTCAAAATTGATCCCAAGTTCAGCAGTGGCTTCTTTCATTGTACCCTGAAGTTGTCCCCAAACTTCAAAACATGTGCTTATTTAGTTGGCTCTTGGGGGGGGGGGGGGCAAGAATCGTACTATCACACTTGAAGGAAGTTATCAAGTGTCATCAACAACTTAATTGAGATCTTAAGCTCGAGTGTCAAGGAGAAATAGGGAACCACCTTTGTTACCCACTTGAAAGCTCCCTTCTGAGGCTCTGAAGATTTATGTGGGACAGGTTAGTATATTGCTCTTACTAATCAGAACTTTGTTCCCTTGGCAACCGGCATACTTTGTTTCCCCCCACACTCGCATTCCTGAATCTCCCCCCCCCCCACATGATTTATTTCGCTATCGCAACAGCCTATGGGCACATTACATACTTTAAAACAACACATTAATCTATAGCTTTCCGACCCAGACGGCAGACATCGCCATCCTTCTTGATAACCACCGCTGGCTATTTCAAAGAACGCATTCCTGGTTGAGGCCACAGTCAAGAAATTGTAGGGGGTGATGTGTCTTTGCACCAAGTCTCCAAACTTAGGCTCAGGCAAACTGCCAGGGGGTGCAAAAGCCACAGCTGCAAATGTTCATTGAAAATGCCCCGTACCAGCCTCTGATGCTCATTTTTGACCACTTATGACTGGCCTCCCCGAGAACAAATGGAAAATACAAAAAATGCATCGTGGGCCACGTTTATTAGAGAGATGGCTCTGATTTAATGACCGTTCCCTTCCTTCCTCCCTTGGGCTGTGCCACAGCAGTGAGCGAGGTCTCCTGGCCCATTCCCCTTAGCCCCATGCAACCTTTATATCCAGAGTAAAACATTGCACTAAAAACTTAGGGTTAATTTTCCAATTTCCATACGTTAATTTGGGGGGAAAAAAGTACCTTTCAACTCTTCACCAGGATAAGGGCAAATACAGTTAGTCAGCCCTTAAAGAAAAGCAGATCCAGTCAAACCTCAAAAATTCTTCTCTGTTAGAATTGTTCTTGGACATGTTTTTTTCAGAAGTATCCCGTTACCTAGAATATCAGACATATATTCAGGGTGGCATACCATCCCTGTAAAGCAGGGGTTGATATTGATTGCAACAATACATGACATTTAAGGAAAAAATAATTAAAGTATTTTTACCTCGAAGTTTTATTCTCATCCATGGCAGATACAATGAATAGAAGCCTACATGCACCGTGATCAATTGATTTCATTCTATTATGATACATACATTTCTAATTTTTTTTAACGTTTATTTATTATTGAGAAACATACAGACACAGAGTGTGAGTAGGGGAGGGGCAGAGAGAGAAGGAGACACAGAATCTGAAGCAGGCTCCAGGCTCTGAGTTGTCAGCACAGAGCCCGAAGCGGGGCTCGAACCCACGAACCGTGAGATCGTGACCTGAGCCGAAGTCGGACTCAACCGACTGAGCCACCCAGGTGCCCCAATACATATTTAATTTTAAATGTTTTATTTCGTATATATCTATGTTACGCTACCTGTTATTCTTCACAAAGCACTATATTTTTTAATTAAGCATTTAAATCTGAATTTGTTTATTGTATTTTTTTAAAAAATATTTACTTATTTTGAGAGAGACAGCGAGTGTGAGAAGGGGAGGGGCAGAGACAGAGAGAGAGTGAATTCCAGTCAGGCTCCGTGCTGTCAGCGTGGAGCCCGACTTGGGGCTCAAATCCACAAACTGTGAGATAGTGACCTGAGCCAAAATCGGGAGTCAGATGCTCCGCCGACTGAGACATCCAGGTGCCTCTGAATTCATTTATTTTCATTACTGAATAAATGGTCCCTAGGTCTGTCTTTGTGATCGTTATAAATAAAATTCACTTCCATAATGATCTAAAACTAGACTCCTAAAATGTTAGGGTTGGGCTACATTGAAGGATGAAGAGTCTTTAACCAGGAATCTAGAAAGTTCTAAATCATATAAATCTCGATGTAATTCAATTAATTTAAATGCTCATGCAACCTGGATGCATGATCTAACACTTCACCATTAACTCTAGGTGGCTGGTAAGAAATGCTTAAGAAAAATGAGACCCATAATTCACCTAAAGTAATACCAGACCATAAGGAAGTTTTTTTTTTTTTCTGGCCACACGTACCCTAATTTGTCACTAAGCTCGAAGTGTGGGAACCTTTCTAGCAGCCCAGGGTTGGGCCACCAATTGGCTTAGATGTTTTAGTGTTTAAGTCAATATTTATAGTTTTACTCTGACTACAATTTTCTTTGTATAACTTAGTTTCCTTTATCCAAAACGGGCCGTGTTAGCCCCTTGATACTTTCCTCTGCTATGACCTACGTGGCAAGTTTATCAGACTTTTTATTTTAAAAGACGCAAACTTTGCAGCAAAAGTGCAATAATGGAGACAACATCTTACACCTAAAACTAAAAAAAATAAATAAGTCTGTCTTTGAAATGTGGCATTTGCACCAGAACTGGATTTTCTTAAGTTCTCCGGGGTGAATATGTTCATAACTTATTTTCGATTGGAGAATTGCTCACATGAACAAAAGTGTATAAAAGCATATTCTATGTGAACAATTAAATGTATTCATAATTTGATGTCTTTCCAAATCTTGGACATTTTGTGTGTGTTACATCTATTCTACACCAGACCAAGTGGTGAAGTGTCTACATCCTTGAAACTTTCCAAGGCTGGGGTCAAGCTCTGACTGATTTACTATTTACTATCTGAATGGTGTCCAGCAAATCATTTACCGAGTTGCTGGGTATCCGTTTTCCAGCCCTTTCCCCCAAATGCCTTCACCATCCATGTGCTGTTCAGACCAAAAAGAAAGTCATCGTGAGTTCTGTTCTTTCCCTCCTCAACGCCTTGTGGCCCATCTACTGGTTCTTTCTCCAGGCCATACTCTGAACCTGTGCACTTTCCCTTGGCTCACCCCATGGACATCTTCTGCTGGGACTGCCAAAAAAGTTTCTGAACTCGTCCCTTCTCTTCAATTCTTCCATGCCTTTCCCCATCCCCAAATAATTTCTGCATCCAACAGAAAGAATGACTTTTTTTTTTTTTTTGAGAGAGAGAAGACAGGAATGGGGAGAAAGGGGCAGAGGGAGAGAGAGAGAGAGAGAGAGAGAGAGAGAGAGAGACAGAGACAGAGAGAGAGAGAAAGAGAAGTCTCAAGCAGGCTCCACGCCCAGGAAGGGGCACGACTCCGGGCTCGATCCCATGAAGCATGAGATCATGCCCTGGGCCAAAATCAAGGGTCGGACGCTTAACTGACAGAGCCCTCCGAGTGCCCTCAGAGCGAGCTTTGAAAACACCAGATCACAATACTGCCTTTTGGAAGAAATTCCAACATTTTCCCTTCGGATTTAGAATAAAAGTCCAGCCACCTTACGTGGCCCAACTGATCAGGCTCCTGCCCATGTCTCTGCTGTTAGTGTCACTGTTTCCTCCCTGTCTCTTATTAAGTGCCAGTAATATCACTTTGTGGATCCCTTAAACTTGGCAGTTGCTTCTCCCTTGAGGACGTCTCACTTCACTTCCCCACTGCCTGCAATTATCTGAATGCCGGTGTTCACACGGCTGGCTCTTTTCATCCAGGTCTTTGCTCCAAAATCAGAGAGCAGTCCCCTGATCAACCAGTAGAAAGCAATCCTCCCTGGTCTGATGTTATCACATCACTCAGGTTGATGCTCTGCATAACATCTGGACTCTGAAACATCATCATTCATGTGTTCATTGTATTTACTTAGATATTCATGATCATGTATGTGTGTATATATATATATATATATATATATATATATATATATATATATATATCTTCCCCCACCTATATGCTATGTATCATATTATTCATGTGTTGTGTATCTTACCCCATGAATCTCTGTGAGTGAGATTACTTAACACTGTTGACTCAGGGCTGGGAAATAATAAGCACATCAATATTTTTTAATACATGCAGATTTGGAGTCCTGGTGTCCTCATTTGTAAAATGCCTTATACCGCCCTCTACATCACAGCACGATTTGTAAGGATTAGTGCTGTCTTAGAAGTACTTGCTGCAAAGACAAGACAGACATGACTGCAAATTCTACAGATTGGTACAGAGATGCCACAGGAACTATTATGTCTTATTTTGCTAGGTTCTGCTCCTCTCTTTAAAACGTATTCCTATCCTTGGGGCGCCTGAGTGGCTCAGTCGGTTGAGCGTCCGACTTCGGCTCAGGTCGTGATCTCGCGGCTCGTGAGTTCGAGACCTGCGTCGGGCTCTGTGCTCACAGTTTGGAGGCTGGAGCCTGCTTCGGATTCTGTGTCTCCCTCTCTCTCTCTGCCCCTAACCCACTCACATTCTGTCTCTGACTCTCTCAAAAATGGATAAACATTAAAAAAGATAAAAGTCTTCCTATCCCTAATCCTACTGTCTCTCTTTGTGCAGGTATTTCATGTATAACATTATTTTTATTTTTAAATGTTTATTTATTTACTTTGAGGGAGAGAGAGAGAGAGAGTGGAGGAGGGACAGAGAGAGAGGAAGAGAGAGAATCCCAAGCAGACCGCACACCGCCAACACAGAGCTGGACGCAGGGTTTGGACTCAGGAACCATAAGATCCTGACCTGAGCTGAAACCAAGAGTTGGACACTTAACCAACTGAGCCCCAGGAACCTCAAACTTTATGTTTTTTTTAAGTTTATTTATTAATTTTTGGGAGAGAGAGAGAGAATGAGTGGGGCAAGTGCAGAGACAGAGGAAGAGAGAGGATCCCAAGCAGGCTCCAAGCTGTCAGTGCAGAGCCCTGCTAGGCTCATGACCTGAGCCAAAATCAAGAGTCAGATGCTTAACTAACCGAGCCACCAAGGTGCCCCGCACATAACTTTAATGGGGACACACACGATAACAGGTGCACTTTGCAACTCCATGTGCTCTGATCTCTCTTGGCTCCTTGTTGGCAAAAGAAAAGCAATTACAGGCGAAGACACAGGCTCCATGACGATTAATTTGGAAGAAAAAATGAACCTTAACACGTACAATAATAAGGCTACACTCGTAAAGCCACTTCTAGTTTTCAAAATAGTTTCTCACATATCCCCGCAAAACACTAAGCATGGACCACCAAGCGATGCTGTCTCCGTTGAGTAGTTGACAGGGTTTGACTTCACCACGCGAAGAGGCTTCCTCGGGGTCACCAGGCCCATGGTCTTTGCAGCTGAGACTGGAACCATAGCTGCTGAAACTGACTTTAATTCTCCCCCCCCCCCACCCCAACTGCTCCAGCCTTTTCCTTTTCTCATTTTTGTTCTTCTACCTTCAATCACCTCTCCTAATCCACTGTAGCATTTGGTTAGTGGGCCATTGTCTTTCCCCAGCACCTTTCTTCCTTATTCCCCTCTTTCTTCCTATTACCAGTATTTGATGAGCGGACCCATGGCCTTCCAGCGGCTTTGTCTTAAATATCTGCTCATGCGTTATTACTGTCTTGATTTTCCAATATCATTCACACCTTTCTTTTCTTCCCCCTCATGGCATTGCTAAAAGATTCTGGGACAAGGGTGGTGTCGCTCAAATGTAAGATTCTTTGTTTGCTAGCCGTGTTTTCTTGACAAGAACCTTAATGAACTGGACTGATATGAGTGCGTTGGGCTATTTGCTCCAGGGATGTGAGCAGAACACATGGGGGTGGCAGGTCCTAATGCAACAATTATCTTCTGTTTTTGTGCCCGGTGTGTGTCAGACACACTCATGTGCACAGGTGATAGTGCAGAAAATATGAGATACAAGCAATTTCAATATGAGAATCTCATATGGAAATATGAGATTCAAGGAAATTTCATCCCAGCAGAGTAAGACAGAAAAGCAGATGAACAGTTGGATGTTGGTAAAAAGAGTTTAAAAACCAAATCAAATATTTTCAAATATCAGACTCAGATCTAAGGGATTATATACGCAAGATGCTTAGAATTCTAAAGCCTTGACGCAAGCACTAAATACAAACAGCGCTGTAAAGGGTAGGAGGGACAGAGAGCTCTGCCTGGCTTCAGAGGTCTAAGGAGAATTAGATTTCAAAAGTAGGAGTAAGTTCCAGATGATCTGATGAAAGGTGGACAGAGATTCTTATCTACTTACTTCTCAAATCCGAACTCCCCTCGCACAGGCAACCAGCTACTTCTTATGCTGATGTGTAATTAACTTTGTAAATAGCTGCGGATGTGAACAGAAGGTTACACGGGCATAAACATGCAAGAGGTGTTTGGTGGAGAAAACGGGTTCATTGGCCCAGTAAAGGGAGATGAGACAGGTATTGCTAAAGAGCATTAGTGTTTAGACAATATTTTCCCATATATCCATCCAGTTCATTTTTGCAACAATCCCTTGCGACAAAAGATATCTGACTTAAAGGTTAGTAGGTAAGATTATATTCTTTATCTGTTAATCAGTAATAGGGGTACCTGCTTGGCTCAGTCGGTCAAGGGTCCGACTCTTGATTTCGGCTCAGATCACGTTCTCAGGGTTGTGGGACCAAGCCCGTGTCAGGCTCTGTGTTGACGGTGTGGAGCCTGCTTGGGATCCTCTCTCTGGCTCTCCCCCCTGCTCTCTTTGTCCCTCATCTGCTCTCTTTCTCTCTCTCTCTCTCTCTCAAAAATAAATAAATAAACTTAAAAAAAAATTGAAACATCAAAAAAAAAAAAAAAAAAAAAAAGAGGCAGTTGAAAGGTCCTGAGTGGGGAAATGGTACTCTTATGCTGATATGTGTCTGGACCTCCACTCTTACACAAGTACCATCTACTCCTCCAGAGTCACGTGTCTATACTTGTTGGTTCCTGTCTTCACCCTAACATCGTTCACCACAGGTCAACAGCAATCACCCAATATTCCACAGGTGGAATTCAGCCTCCAGCTCTGATTTTATTTTCTCACCTCTGAGCTTTTTCCCATGGTTTCCTCAAAGACCTTCTCTTCTCCCTTCCTTCCTTCCTTCCCCCCACCCTCCGCTTCTCTCCTCCTCCCCCCAACCTCAGCATCATCCTTTCTTCTTTTTCAGTTCCCTCCTCGTGCACAGAACCTACCCGATCATCACGATCCTTAATAAGCATATACAATTCGAGCGAAAACATTCAGGCTGGGTTCCATGTCTCCTTTCCTTTCCATTTGTTTGAGGCATTTTATTTATTGTTCTCTCCCAGACTTGTCTCTAGTTAGCCTCAGGGAGGGGGTAGAGGCCATAATTAATGCTATTAACACTTTCCTTTTTACAATTGAATGGGAAGGAGGTACTCTACAGTAAACATGTGTTTCATTTATGAGAAAAATAGCAGTTATGGGACAAAACCTTGACTTAGGAAAATGTTTCCTCCTGGATCTCTTTAAAACACCTGCTTTCTTAGAGCATGTGAAATATTTTTCATCATGAAATACAATAACCCACCGATTCTACAGGCAAGATATATCGATTCTAAGGGTTCCAACATAGATACTGGGTCCTCAGGAAGCCAAACCAGAAGGAGGATCATTGGACCTTCAACAAGTCATTTCAATCACTCAGAAAAATGGAAGTAATAAGTGTGCCCATTACCCAGGGATTGAGAGGATTCAATCAAATAATTTATGTACAGTGTTCAGTGTATTGCCAGCTCACGGTACGAAGCCAGACATTCAGGGGAATATTCAGTTGAAATAAAAGCCACCCAAAAGTTAAGCATTATTTGTGGATACATAAGTACTAGGATAATATTTTTTCTATATTGAAATTTGACTGCCCATTTCTTCCTTGTGCCCATCATTCCTTTTGCCCTTTTCAAGTAGCAAAGAGGCTGTCTTTATTGTATTGCGCCAGGGAAAACAAAAGACAAGGGAGCTGAGAATAAATATTGGTATCTTGTTTGCTTACTTTTGTTTTGTTTGCACATGGGGGAGGGGGAGCACTCCAAGCAGGCACTGAAACTTAGAGCAAAAGCAATAAGAACATTCTTGACGTGAGAGTTAAATTTCCGTTATAGATGGATCAGTTTCTCACTTCACCTGCCTCTCTTTCCCCCTGAGCTCAGAGAGGGACTGTGTCTTCTTACCTCCCTGTCATTAGGCATGGCCAGGGGCTGATATTTACCACTCTGAAGCCTGGCATATAAAAATGTCCTGGGCGGTCCTCTACTCCGCCTCTACCCCATACCATCCAGCAAGTTGGATGTCGGCAACATGGAAGCTTAGGTTGAAGAAGGCAGTTTGCCCCTGCTGGGAAGCCTGACTCCCTCCATGGCGTAGAGACTCCCTTGCTTTTGTGCCCTAACCCCCCTCTCCCTGGTACAGATTAAATTTGATGTGAATTAGAAGTGACTTCCCATGTATCTTAAGTCGCTGGGGTTTCTAAGTTTGATCGTCACGACGGTTGGCATTGTAAGGGGATATACCAAATCTGAGTTTTTCCCAGGAGAGCTAAGCAGCTGGGAGTGCACACCGCAGAGCTTAGAATGTGCAGAGGAAGATGATATTGGTACAGTGGTAAGCTTTGGGACTAGAATTCAACTACTGTTGGTGAGGCAGACGTAGTTTAGCTTTTCAACCTGCAGAGTCAAGCACAGACAGAGGGTTGTAGTGAAATGGCAGAACGTTTGGTTGATCCTAGAGCACAGATAAGCATTTAGTAACTTGCTAGGTTGTAGCCTAAAGATGCTACAATTAATTCCACATGTCCCATGTCCAGCACGCTCCTCTATGGTAGAGGACCCACAGCTGGGAACCAAGTGGTGATGGATGGACGGTGCCTGGCTGGCTTCTCTGGGTTACATGCCCTCCAGGGAGGTGGGAGAGAGTGGTTGGAAGTGTCCTATGTCCTGAGTCTGGTGTGAAGGGAGAAGCATTAGCCAGAAATGGCATTGTAGGACAGGTGGACAGAATAAAGAAAGCCTTAGCCAGAAATGGCCTCGTAGAACAGGTGGACAGAATAAAGACTTACCTGTGTGGGAGGAGGGAGTGCTGAACACGGGCTGCAATACTTAGAAAGTGAATATGGAGAGACACGGCCTTCCAGACAAAGAGAAGAACAAACTTCTGCCGTGGTGAGAAACTGTCGAGAAAATTTAAATTGAGTTATTTTCAAGGGCCCTTTTGTATGATTTTCTTTTGATAAGCCAATTAATTGGGATACACGTCTTCTCGGGCCTTTTTGTTTTTTAGATTTCAATAATTAATTGAAGCAATATTGGAAGTGTTTTAGATTTCATTGAAAAATTGAAGAAGATTCTAGTGCCCTTTTACATAGTATGTGTTTTTCAGTCAACAGTTTATGGTGTACCTTTCCCCTATTCACCTGAATGGTTATCATCCCAGAAACAGGGACTGGAGATATTTATTCACATACTAAGTAAAACCACAGGCTTGGGCACACTGACAGAGGAAATAGAAAAGTCCCGAAGTTAAGCCAGTATCTGTGGAAGAGAAATCTTGGACCAAGCCCTAAACTTGTGACATGTAGGCTCCTGCAAGTTGCCAGAAGGAAGAGTTGACATAAAGTTGGGCCCTCAGTCAAGATACCTTTGCCTTTATTTAGTAACTCTTGGCAAGTCTGAGTCAGTAGTTACTGGAAAGATTTCCAATGGAAGGCAGAGGTCTGTGCACAAAAGTTAACTATAAACCAAACATCCTTGGTAATATCATCTTGTGCTGCTATATCTCAAAAAAAAAAAAAAAAATCCCACAATTTTTTCCTGATTCATTTAGAAGAAAATTTGTGTCAGGTTACAAAACAAAATAAAACAATTTTCATGTGTTAAACTGAGAACATGTGGAAATATCATTGTTTAGCAAGAGCTTAAATTACAAGCAGGCCTCTCTCTTGGGAAAGGAACTCCAAAAAAATGAGATCTCAAAGGGCAGAGATAAGCTTTGGTAGGGATAAATTCATGCCGAAGGTTAAGTTTGCCGGGTGAGTCCTCTTTCCAGAGAAATCGGAGAGACATTTGGAAGATACTTGTTAGAATTAGGTCGTGGAAGAAAAAGGCAAAGAATATATACGCCTAGATTTTGAAAACAAAGAAGAGATTTCTCATGAAAGAGGGGAAATAAGACACAAAGAGTAGAGCTGCTATCAAAGGAAACAGACTGTATACATTGTCCCTTTGTTCTTAAGAGCCAAAACCTAAACGTCAATCATGTGTGTCCTTCTGGGGGACTGGCCAGAGGGGAAAAGGGTTCCTGCTTCACACTGCAGCAGGTAATATTTTGCATATCGCTAATAGGAATGTATGTGTGTGGGTTTTAAACTTGAATTTGTTCACAAGTTCTGTGTTGATTCTTGACTGTGACTTCCTAAAGAGTATCAGCGGGTTGGCATTGTGAGTGGACAGATGATGAGTGAAATATGCAAACTTCGTAGTGCTGTGCCTGGCGTGGGGTCAGAGATAAACGGTGGTTCTCTTCTTTCTACTCTTATGTTACCCTAGATGATTTTCCTGAAATTCCAAATAAAGAGAACGATGGTGGTTTTACAAGGGACCAAAACGAAATTTAAATTCCACTTATTTCATGTGCTTGGGAAACGATACGAAGACTTCTAAATAAGATATGGTTTGAGCCACTTAGGTTTATGGAGACTTATCCAAGTCGAAGCCCGCCGCGTTCAAAATGATGACAAAATGACAAAGAACAGTTCATCCGTAGGCTGAGTGAGTCACAGTTTCTCATCACAGAAGCTACTACGTGGGAGTCCATCAGGCATTTGGGGAAATTATACCTACCGCCTACCTTAAGATTTAATAATGAAATGAACTAATTTCTGTTTTTTTTTAAATATGCATCAGATAGGTGCAATTTTGGTATAATCTCCCAAAGGATTATAAGGATCTATTTAATCTCATATTAAAGGGGGGGTTCTCTAATTAGCTAGGATATATTTTCCATGATTGACTCCTTAATTGTCACAGAATAGTACTAAATCAAACCAACCTCACAAAACAAGGTTGATTTTACCAAGCCTTGAAAAAAACCCCACAGGCTTGCAATCATATCCTTAACCACTAAAACTCCCATACACATCAAATAGCCAATGCCTGCAGAAAATAATACCTGTAGGTGGTTTGGTTGGTTTTTTAGAATGAATTCACTTTTTTTTTTTTTTTGACTATCCCAATTAAATATTATGGAACTTTGAGCTTACAGGACAATGGGTTCAAGCCAGAGGTAGAGTAATGAAGTCAGATCCTTGTGCCTAATTGGGTTTCTCTATTTCCATAGATTTGCATCTATCCAGGGTAATTTGTATAGATATTCCTGGATTTTTAAAATAAATAACAAAAGATAAAGATACAGGAAATGAGGGCTTAAAATGCTACCATAGTCTACAACCATTAGCTATACAACTGAATTAGAAAGCCACGAGATAAAAATTCTGGGTATATTATATTCATAATAACCAAGAAAATGTTGATTAAAATGTTCTTTCATTTTTCTTTTCTTTTTAAATATAAATATTTCCAAAAACTCAGGTTGCATTTCCCCCCATGCCTCTTTTCTTTATTTGCAGTCCCAGTTGATCTGCTCTGGATATTTTTAGATCATAAAAAAAAAAAAAATGAGAGAGAAAATTTAAAGTGCTCGGCAGGCAGAGAGCTCACACTGTGACGTCTTACTTCATCCACTTCTCTACGTAATTTTTAAGTTAGGTTCCCGCTGCTTTCATAAGTGTCTCGACTTTAGAATTCCTGCCAACACAGACAGCCTATTGACAAGGAAATATAACAAGAACATTTCTTTTTAATTTACTTCCTAATAACTGGATTCAATGTCGAGGCTCAGAAAAAAAAAAGAAAAAGAAAAAGAAAGAGAAAAAGAAAGAGAATGTGGAAGAAACAGTGTCCAGTAGTGAAACGAAGTAAGGGGGAAAAAAACGATTTCTGGTGGTTCTATGCTTTCTTTCGTTCTATACGCCAAAGATGTTGGGCAGGGAGATAGGAAGATGGAATTTGTCTCCACGTGTCCTTGGGAAATTCCCCAACTTGTTTTCATTATGGCAATAATGAGGTTATTTATTTGCTCCAAAGGGGTGGGACAGAGATTATTAGTATTCCCTGGAAGACACTGTATAGTTATTACCCTAACAATCTCTTCCCTGATTTCCAATGTCAAACAAAAACAAGAGAAAAAATGGCATTTTTATCCCCTGCTATATAGAATATACTTCTAGTCCTTTCTATTAATCAATCTGCAGTTGACATGACAGCAAATTAAAAGGAAGGTCATTTGGGGAGCACACTCGCACACACTGAAGGGGGTTTCCCATCTGCCAACACTTGGCGTTTCGTGGCTCATTTAGTTGCAACTTGGGAGAGTATACTTTAAGAAATGCAGGGATGCTATCTCACAAGGATTTAGCTTTTCCTTCACAAACTGAAGTGCACGTTCAAAAGGGAGGGGGGCTCACAAAGAGAAAGATGTCTCAGAAATCTTATCGTTGGAAGAGCCGGTGCCATTCCGACGTGGGCATGGGGCTCACTCTAGCACAGGCCGTCGGGAGAGGCTCCGGTGAGGACGTGGGGACTTTAGATGGCCTGTGGCGCGGACCCCCAGCTGACCCTGTGTCAGGAACGGGAGGAGGAATATCCAGCTCCTTTTTTGGAGGAAGAAGGAACTGCAAGGTCACTTGCTCCTCTTTTCCTTTCACTTTGATTTCTGTAAGGAGGGGGTGTGTGTCGCAGTCGTGACCAAGTACCGCAGTCCCAGTGCTACCACACCACCTGCGTGTGACCTTGCAGGTCCGCAAGCCCCGAGGCCAGGAGGGTGGAGCTGGGTCCTCCGCTGCGGGTCTCTCTGGAGGGTGAAATCCAGGGTCAGCCGGCTGTGCTCCACCTGGAACTCCCTGCCTCCTGCGGTCCTCCCTGTCACCGGCAGAAGTCGGTACCTGGAGACTGCAGGACTGAGAGACCCTGCGTCCCTGCTGGCTGTCAGCAGGTGCCGCTCCCAGGTCCTGAGACAACCTCCCATTCTTTACTGCAAAGCCCTCTAGTAATGCAACAGCAGGTGAATTCCACCCTCCTGCCAAACTTCCAAGTCTCCCTCTCTCTTTGCATCGCTCTGACCTCCTCCACCAGCCTGAAAATCTGTGCGTGTCAAGGGCTTGCCCGGCTGGGCTGTGCCCATGGGAATCCTCTCCATACCTAATTACATCCCAACAATCCCTTCCCAACAGCACCTAGGTTAGTGTTTGATTCAATAGCTACAGGATGAGAATCTTGGAAGCCGTGTCTAGAACCACAGGTTAGGGCCCCCCGGGGGCCAAAGTTCACTTTCTGGCTGACCATTTCATGGTCTCTCTGTGCTCCTCCCCTTTGACCTTCGGTTCCGAAGAAACATGATTTCCTCTCTCTTCTCATCCTGAAAAAGTGTGCATAGTCTTAAAGTTTGCTTTTTTTTGGGGGGTGGGGAGGGGAAGAACACGATAAACTGCATATAGAAAAACCCAGTACAACTCTTCTAATAAAGACCGTTGTTGGTATTTCTTTGTATATAAATACAAATTTAAGTAAATGTATTTAGATTCTGGTCTTTCTTGCCCCAGTCTGCTTTCCTTAGGCTTATCTTCTGATTTTTCAGAGCTCTTTCTTTTTTTTAAGAGGAACTCTAAATCCTGGTTAAGACAACTCCACTTTAGAGAATATACTCTGTCATCTCATTTAATATTCACTATGCTTTCCGCTCAGGAACATCTGTATCTGGTAGGCTCTATGCATCAAAAGACGGGGGCAAAACCTCTCTCTTTTTTTTTTCTCATGGACTTTCAAATTTTTTCTCATTAGTTTTTCGGGGTTTCTTCTGAAAAGGCGGGGGTGGGGAGGGGGCACAGCATTAGTTTCTGAAGCAGGATGGCAGCTGGGTACATTTTATAACCCCTCTACCTTTATCTTTCCTTTACAGACCCCTCCTCTTTTGTCTCGCTGAAACTGAGTATGGGAACAAGAAGAAAAGACCGAGTTCATGAGGTGACAGTAATTATTGCGTAGGCAGGGATCCATTTTATGTTGAGGGTAGATGGGGCCAATTTTCTTGCTTTTTTTTTTTTTTTTGGCTCCCAGCCATGTCCACTCCCACCATGGAGACTTCCCTTTGGTGTTTATTGATCATGGTATTTGATTGAATATCCTTTGTACTCAAGGGTGAGGCAATCACACATGGCCCCACCTGCACCAGAACAGAAACCAACGTAATCTCTCCGCCATGTTTCCCCCACCCTTGCACACACACACCCAGCGTGACTTGAGGAAAGCTGGAGGAGTCCCTGAAGTCTTGACGGAGCCCCTCAAGCCAAAGGCAATACCGCCAACAGGACCCATTAACAATGTGAAATGCAAGAGTTTAGAAACTTAAGTATTTCCACATACGCTGAATCTCTACACGCATCTTCTTTTTTTCTCTATTTCTGTTGTTCAAAATCCTTTCCTTTCCTTCCTGTTCTCATCAATCAAACACACAAAAAGAAAAAAGAAAACCTCTGTGCACAGTGGAGTGCAGAAGGTCTCCCCAAGCTCCTTGCACCAGAAGGGGATAGCAGTTGGAGAGAAAAGGGACCTGTCTCTCTAAAGGGGGTGGCGAGAAGGATGTGCTGCCTTGCATGGCCTCGAGCAGCAGTGAAGCTTCGGTGAGGCCCTGACATAGTTCAAACCCCCAAAGAGCCAGTTTTGACAGTGCTGGGGAGAATTTGGGGTAACTGAGTTAGCCTCATAGTAGAATTGTCCCCAGACCGTCCTTATTAAAGCCTCTGCTCCTGCTGCTTCAGGCACTAGAAATCCCTTCTGAATTTTTGCTCGGGTTTTTTAATGCTTTTTTGTAAACCCCATAAGGGAAACACACACACACACACACACACAGCACGCACACACTGTGGGTTCCCTTCAGTGGCTGAAATTCATCTTCTGGTGGATCAATTCTGGGGAAGAATTAGGTGAGGAGCTCCCACTGGTGGCAGAGGAAACCCCACTCTCCGCAGGCGACGTGTCTCCTTATTTGGATTCCGAGAATGCATCTCTGAGTCACAGAGAAAAAGTGTGCCCATACTGCTCTTTCGTCATGTGATGAGACAAAACAATGCCATTGTTCTCCTTGCTGGCTCCGGCTTAGTCATAGCTGATGATAACCCGGCGTGTGGGCCAAGCAGCCAGGACTGAGGTCCTTACAAGTGGAGCCCAGCGTCACCGTCAAGGAGCCCCAAGGCCTTTAAACCTGGAGGGACTCTAAAGCTGCCACGGCAAACCCTGTCCTTCTCTCCGCCCAGGACAGCAGTTACATCTTTTATGACCAGTTTACATTTAACCGGGGAAGGCACAGTCTTTCAAAGAGGAAGGCTCTCTAAACCTCCTTTGAGGAATAAAGGGGTTCTTTGCACGTACCAGAGATAAGTCTTCAGAGAGTCTGGCCTTGGAGCTGAGCCCCCTGAATCGCCAGCGTGCCTCAGAGCGGCCGACCCAAGGGCCTCCTCTGTTCTGGAGCCCTCTTTCTATGCTATACATTCGCACAAATGATATTTCAACCACCACCTTGCATGTGGGCATCTTTATGGAAATCACCAAGAATGTTAACAAATGTAGTCTGCGGGGCAGACGCAACAGAAAAGAAACTGTGTTGGATTTACAGGGGAGGAAAAAAAAAAAGGAGGTTTTCCTCCCTAGCTGGTGCCTGGGATTAAGGTATTTTGACACACTTGTCCAAACAGACATCGAGAACAAGAAAAGACGGAGTTGGTATAAACTCAGAGTAACACGAACAAAGGAGAAAGCCATTAGGTAAAGAGGCCCAAAGTGAAATTCCATTGTATTCAACTTACTTTTAAATCCAGGGATGCCTGGGGGGCTCTGCCCGTTAGGGTCCAACTCTTCCTTTTAGCCCGGGTCAAGGTTCACGAGATCAAGCTCCAGTTGGGCTCTGTACTGACAGCATGTAGCCTGCTTGGGATTCTCTCTCTCCCTCTCTCTCTGCCCCTCCCCTGCTTTCTCCCTCCTTCCCTCTCTTTCTCTCTCTCTCTCATTCTCTCTCAAAATAAATAAATAAATACACTTATACAACTTTAAATCCAGAGTCTCATTGAATCACTTGTATCAGAACTCAACGCAAAATGTTGGTTGGATGTCTTTATGATCTGGGTCAGGTAAACTTGGTGGGATTTCTGAAACAATCGGGTGACTCGAATCGTCCTCTTGGGGTCCCACCTTGTCGACCTGTGTGACACCCGCACTGAGACTTTATCAAATGCACAAAAGGTTTTTGCTCTGTTATTTCTTGAGTCTAGAAGTTACAGGACGGGTTGCACAAGTAATGGCTTGATTTTAAGAGTAGGTTCAAGATAACCCGTTGCCAGGTCCCTAACGGCTGTTTGTAAACACAATGCCTATTTGCTTGCATTACTTAGACCCAAAAAAGGGAAATCAGGAAGACAAGACAGTGCATACCATGGTTGGGAGAGATCTGTTTGGGAAGACTTAATTGGAAAAAGAAAAAGAAAATCTTTTAAAGCATACTTCCTAGTCCTGCCTGATATTTAAAGGCACCGATGATGAACCTGATGCCCTCCTCTCTTTCTAACTTGGCTCATTTGTGCTTTGCTTAGTTCAAGCTTCCTGCGGTAAGCACAATGCAAAGCATGCACGTGCCTATACCTCACCCTGCACCACACGCAGCTGACGAGGCTGTTCTGAATAAGTGGCCGCAGATATAGGGGCCTACGAGGAATCACAGGGGACAAGAAAGACCATTTCTTACTCTTTGAACCTCTGTATATTCACAGAATACAAAGGGAAAGGCAAAGGACGGTCTTGCAAAGGCACCGATTGCCTCATTCCCCAGGCAGGCCTGCTGCCGATGGGTCAGCGGCCAACAGAGCTCTCCCCACGGCTCCCTTCCTGCCAGGTGAGATATGGGACCGACGTTTCAAATGTGGGGAAGTGGGTCACAGGGGAGGCTGGCTTTCCCAGGCAACCGGCTCTGCTCACAGCAGTGTCCTCTGTCACCCGAAAAGGGCGGCCGGACAGCAATGTCAGTAACAATTGCGTGTTGTACAGAGAACCATAAGTGTGGGCGTCTTTTTACAGAACGGCACATTTTCCAAAGACTTCAGGACATGTGCAAACTTGACTGAATATGAATTGGGATTCATGCATATACACACTCACAATTTCATACGTGTTTGTCTGTATATCATTTTAATATGGACCCTTGAGTTCAACTCAGAAGAGTCTGTTTCTGGTTTTGGCAAATGCGTTGCTGAGCACTTAGGATTGGGAAAGGGTGATTCTAAGATTAATGTCTTAAGGAAGACAACAGAGATAGCTAACTTGGGTGGACATGAGGAGGTGCCAAAAAGACAAGAAGGAAAAGGGGGTAGGCAATATGGCAAGAGACTGGAATGCACAGAGTCAAGTGCCCAGAAATATGTCCCCATGGAGTAATAGCAAATCGAATTTTAACAGCAGCGAATTCTACCATATCCACGCATGACTTGCATAGAATGCTGCGTACAATCGAGTTTGTAATGGATAAGGCATTACATTTCAAAATAAATTTGAAAGGACTTATTTTTTTTCTTCACCATTGAAACAAGGGAGAAAAGTGACAAGGATTCCCATTCTGGGCTGGGGGGGGGGGCGGCGGGGGACAGGAAAAGAAGCATAGACTGACTTGGAACCAGTTGTCACATTATATATGTCAAGTTCTGGATGTTACAGAAATCTTTTTCAAAATTCGGGGTAGTGGGTGCTTTGATTCAAATGAATCTTAATCCCCAAGGACTAGGAAAGCATTGTTGATAGCTGGATGATTAATGATTCATTTGCTCCTACATTGAGTGTAAATCTTTTAAATGAAAGCAAAATCCAGTTCATCATTTTATTGATCATAAAAGTCATCCCTCCCCTCCCCTCCAACCTCCCACCCACCCAAACACTAAATTGACGGAGAATGGAGTGATCCTTCTCTCTCTTTCCATCTCTCATAGCAATGCAGTGCCTTCACATCTGGCTTTTTACTTCCTGGATGTGTAACCCACAATGGGCTCACTCAGAACCTGTACCGATGGAACAGGCAGGGCAGGTTATCAGAAGGTGATGATTTCTACACAGCACATAGGACTTTTTTTCCAAAGAGTCAATGAGATGGCGGAGTAAGACTTTACAAAACATTTTTCTGTTCTACGGCAGAGAGAAAATTGATTATCTGCCCCCCACCCCGCCGCCGCCCTGCAAATCCTTGTTATACATAATCAGACACATCAATAAAAATGGAAACGTACTTAAGAAATTGTGTGGCCCAATCTCCTCATTTCAAAGATGGGAAAGCAAAGGCCCAGAGAAGGGTCCCTAACTACTTCATACACACATGAGAGTTTGACACGGTTGTGTAATTCGACACAGGGCTTGCTTTAAATTGACTGTGATTTCATCTTTTTGGTACTTTTTTTTTTTTAATTTTTTTTTAACGTTTATTTATTTTTGAGACAGAGAGAGACAGAGCATGAATGGGGGAGGGTCAGAGAGAGGGAGACACAGAATCTGAAACAGGCTCCGGGCTCTGAGCTGTCAGCACAGGGGCCTGATGCGGGGCTCGAACTCATGGACCGCGAGATCGTGACCTGAGCCGAAGTCGGCGCTCAACCGACTGAGCCACCCAGGCGCCCCCTTTTTGGTACTTTAAAATGTTTGTGAAATACAATGTAGTTGTCCAATATAAACTTATTTGCAACTACAAATGAAGTTGAGCTATTTTTACCTCAATGTTTAGCCTAAAAGTGGTTTCTGTTTTTCACAACAATGTAGAGAATATGTACTTCTATGCACACATTTACCCACATATACTCACCTCCCTGTCCTGGTAACATATCTTATTGGAGTAGTTTAGGAAGAGCAACAAACAGAAAAACTAAGTTTCATGCTCTAGGTAAATTGTGACAGATAAAATTTAAGACTCAGACCAAATTAACTGGAGAAGATATCAGTAGAAGCTTTGGGAAGTATGTTCTAGAGCTCTAGCAGTTAATAAATAAAATAAAATGAATCACTCATATGTGCCCCATTACAAAAGTTTCCTACTGCATTGGACTTGGCCTTGCTACGGTCACCATGATCTTAACATGAGCCAATCTTGACAACCTCACGTTCATCATTTATATATCTCGGTTCCAACTTATTACCAATCGTTTATCAGATACCTATTACTTTTCTACAACAACAACAACAAAACACACCCAAACTGAAAACACAAAAGAAAACAATTTTTTTTTATATAATCAAGTCATTTTTCTTTAAACCTGGATTTTCACAGTGTCGTTGTCATTGGAACATTTCTCTCTAGATTCTTCCTTTGCTCACTGTTCTCTCTGTGACATAGGGGTCGTATTTTTTTTATTCACTATTAATCTCTGCGCTGTGTATAGTGTCTAGAATATTTCAGGGGACAGACAATTATTTCCTTAGCATGTGACGTGATGTTGCACACGATCTCCTGGCTAATTCCCCTCAATTTTCACAATATCACTCTGGTGCTTAAAAATCTTTCATTGTTCCCTAGTGTGGATAGCATAAATGATACACTTGTTTTCATGTTGGATTTTCACTGTCTTGTCTCCTGTCCTGTCCACAGGTCCCCAATTTACCTTTCCTCTAACCTCATGTATGCCTTTAGTCTCTCCATATACACCTTGGATGATGTCACCTTTGTGCATGAGGAATACACCCCCTACTCTTTCTGTGCTACTGCTGAGGTCTGGGGGCACCACCTCCATCAAAACTGCCCCATGGATACGCACCCCATGCTCAGCCTGTACCAACTGAATCCACCCTTCCATGGCCTGTCTCCCACAGACGGGCTCTCCTTCTCCTTTCTCAGGTATGGCTTCATCCACAGGATGTGAGGATTTAGCTCATACTATTCCTTCTCCTTGGCCCCAGTCCAATCATCCAGCAGTGCAGCCATGTTGTTTTTCTTCCCTTAACTTTCACTTTTTACATTTTTATGTCAATTCCTCTCTAAGTTCAGAGGCTCATTCTGTGCTTGCCTAAGCTATCACACTATCTTTATCTTTGCTCCTTTGGGGCCTTTTCTCTGTCTGCTACTTGGCACAGGCTGGGGCCCTGGGAAACAATGGAAGGAAAGAAACTCATGGCTCTGCCCATTGGGATTACAGGGCTTTTGTCAGAGAAGAAACCAAGTGTGCTTGGGGCTGCTACTCAAAGCCTATCCAACAACATCTCCTCTAATTTATCTTGTGTCCTAACAGAGTTTTAATTTCCCTCAATTAATGCACTCTTAATGCAAACATGTCATTTTCTACCTTTACATGGTGGTAGAGGGTGGATATTGGCCATCTTGTATTTTGACTATCTATTTGAGATCATAATGGATGGAGTTTTAAATTGACAATTTTTATGTAGATTATGATTATAATTTTAACACCTGGAGGCAAAGATACTATGACTTAATGAAAAGGAAGGAATAGGAAACGCCTCCCCTGCCTCAGGGAAAGCTTAGTTAGATTGCACACCCCAAAAGGTACACACCTCACAAAAAGCTAATCAGTGACGCATAAAAATTAGACAGACCTTGTGTTTTTTTAACCTTGAAATGCTATTAACAAATGATCATTGATACATTTCCTGCCAGTTGGTTTCTTTTCTTCTTCTTTTACAACTAGTGCATCAAAGAACACAAAAACAAAACAAAACCAGTGCGTCAAAACAAGCTTTGTCAACATGTTCAGGAGAAATCTAAAAGATGGCAAAAAAAAATTTCACTCTTGCTTTGTTCCAACATCTTTTAGAAAGGTATAGTGAGGACTCTGTACCAACTGAATGAGTTATTTTTTTTAAATACAAAAGCATTAAGGAATGATAAGAGGTATGCCAAGAAACCCTCCATTCAAGAGTTCTGATACAGAGTTCCACAACCTTGGATAAACGGTTCAAATATGTGAAGAGTTACAGCGTAGAGTCTACTCAAAAACGTGCCAACCCAAACAAACACAAATTTTATTGCTCGATCCTGAACAGGAAGCAGAGTTTGTGTTTAACAAATATGCTATGAGCCGATGGAATTCATCAAATATTTAGCTCCCACCAGAAGACAAATAAAATACTTGTCAGTGGTTCAGAAACAAAATGGGAAAGCAACAGAGGGACATTTATTTATGAAATGGAACGCATTTCTTATTAGAGCTTTTGCAATTTTGAATCCCAAGACTGATCAGGTCATGGATGTACCTAGGGTTCTTCGTTAGCGTACAAAGAGAAGGCTTGCTCGGTGTGTTCAGTGACTGTGTGTGTCCGTGTGTGGATGCGTGTGTGCTGAGAGTTTTCAACAATACACATGCGGGTGCTTAAGACACTAATTTTAAATGCGAGCAAACACTCAGCAAAAATCATTTTTTGATAACCACGAGCCACGACACTTTCTACCAATCACGACTTAAACATGAATAAGTTGGTCGTCGAGACTGACAGGGAGAGCAGACCGGCCCGGCTATGGCTGTGGATAAGGCTCATCATTTTCATTTCCTGGTGATCTCCTGTCCGGAAAGGGACAGAGAATAGAACCCTGGCTCCTCTCTGTCGCTTCCAGCTGATTTCATGGAAGGGGTCACAGGAGTTTGGAGAAGGGGAAGGGATGAAGTGACTCTTTATTTCATTTAATTATTTTTTATTTTAATGAAGTGACTCTTTAAAGCGCTGTTGGAAACTGTTCCCAAGCTCCCTTTTTATATGCCATCATTTAACTGGTTCCGTGTCAGGTGCAAGGAAGAGAGGCAAAGGGGAATTTAAGCAGAGATCTTGAGACCTGGACTCCCGTGTCAGCTTGGTCAAATATGAATTGTATGACCTTGTATTTTGAATGGCATCAGAATATTTTTATATTAGTGATATCTATGGGATAACAGAGCCAGACTCACCCAGCTAGTGCACATGGGAACCTGATCTGCTGCCCAGTGAGGTAAGTCCGGTAGGTGTTTGATTCCTACCAGGCTCTGGGTCCCTGTCCCAGGATCTGTAACAGTCACACATATCAATTTATAACAACCCATAGAAAAATGTAGCCGACAGGCACCTGGATGGCTCAGGTGCTTGGGCATTCAACTTTGGGTCAGGTCATGATCTCATAGTCTGTGAGTTCAACCCCTGTATCAGGCTCTGTGCTGACAGCTCAGAGCCTGGAGCCTGCTTTGGGTTCTGTGTCTCCCTCTCTGTCTGCCCTTTCCATTCTCATGCTCTGTCTCTCTGTCTCTCAAAAGTGAATAAACATTAAAAGAAAAAAAAAAAAAGAGGCGGGGCTGGGTGCCTCAGTCGTTTGAGCGTCCAACTTCGGCTCATGTCATGATCTCATGGCTCATGAGTTCGAGCCCCGCATCAGGCTCTGTGCTGACAGCTCAGAGCCCGGAGCCTGCTTCTGATTCTGTGTCTCCTTCTCTCTCTGCCCCTCTCCCACTTGTTTTGTCTCTCTCGCAAAAATAAATAAGGACGTTAAAAAAAAAAAATGTAGCCGAGCTCATTTGGAAGCCTTGACCCAAGTGAAGCAAATATAAAAAGCAAAGATTGGTTTGAGGAATCCAAAGATACAAATAGAAGTTAAAACCTGATGAAAATGTGAACAGAGTCTGCAGTGGAAAACTCCAGTGTACCTTAGAATTAATACTTGTATTCAGTATCTCACCCAAGTTATTATGAGATCAAATCAGATCAGGTCATAGTTAGGAAAATCTTCAGAAACTTAAAGATGTACACAAGTAGGAACAACTCTCTTAATTCAAAAAAAGTGTAGTAATTATCACATCATCTTAAATGGCTATTTTAAGATGGTATCGTGCTACACATTAAATCACCTTGCCAGGCATGACATTGTTAAATTTTACTTTACTTGGTGTTTTTATTCAAGTCTAATAGCCTTAAAGAAGCCACAACTAATCACATGATGCAGTAGAACTTGATAACCAGAAACTGCAAGTGTAAGGCCGATCGGCTTGACCTACTATAGTATTTTTCTATTTTCTATTTTATAAACTATTTTTATAAACTATTTTTATATTATTTTTCTATTCCAATAAGATGATTTCATGGTGACATGTATCTAACAAACCATTCTCCGGCTAGAGTTTTCTCACATGGAAACAGGCTGGCTCAGATATAATTCCATTCACATCCCCTTTTCTATTTTTAATCTGGGAGCCACAAAAAGGACACCCTGAGAAAAGCATCTTTGAAAGTTTCATCGGGAAAGGAATAGATGAAGACCTGGAGTTAGGGGCTCCTGGGTGGCTCAGTTGGTTGAGCGACCGACTTCAGCTCAAGTTTTGATCTCGCGGTTCGTGAGTTCGAGCCCCGAGTCTGGCTCCCTGCTATCAGGGCAGAGCTGGTTTGGATCCCCGGTCCCCCGGTTCTCTCTGGCCCTCCCCCACTTGAGCTCACTTTCTCTCTCTCTCTCTCTCTCTCTCTCAAAAATAACTAAAACATTTAAAAAAATACCTGGGCTTAGACAAATAGGAAAGGGACGAAAGCGTGATTTATTGATATCATCTTGAACACTGGCCTACATAAGCATGCTGCCTATCCCCTCATCTGCAACACCAGCCTCTTCTGCTGTTATTTATTTATTTTTTAAACAGAGTTTTTGGGGGTTGAAATGAGATCTGTTCTCTTTCCTGTTGCTTTCCCCTCCGCCAAGCTTTTTTTATTATTATCCCCCACTCTTTTATTATTATTATTATTTTTTTTTAAGTAATCGGAGGAGTTAGTTTAGTCTGGATTGACGGTTTAAAGAAAGTGATACATTTAAATCCAGTATTCCTACTACACTGAGAGAGCTTTGGTCCATCAGATATCTTCTACCAGGAAATAAAAGGAAAGTAAGTAAACAAGTCTTTGTACGGATCCAGAATGGGTTTGATGTCTTTTCTCGCTCTCTAAGGGATAAGTTCACGTGAAGAGAAGATTGATTTATAATAAGAAGCTCCCCCCCCTAGAAAAGATGAGAAGGCCAACTAAATACATTGGTCACTGTTGTAGCAGCTGACGCTCCAGAGGGAGTGCTCCCAAGGAGGAGGCAGAAGGCTCCAGATAGTTATCGTGTGTCCGCTGAGGACTATCACTGGTTCTCGTATCCTCCTTCTACTGTAATATAAAAAAGCGTAACGTGCTTTGTAATATTATGTAAGTGACCCATTCTATTCGAGGATGCAAATGAATTGTCACTATTTAAATAACATTACCTAATATTGCTTGCGTCTTAAATTAATAATACTATCATCTCAGGTTATCGAGCAAGTGCTATGTGTCAAAGACAATCCTATGTGTGTTGCATGAAACTTCTCGTTGATTTCACATTAAAAACCTGATCGCGAGGCGATCCTATCATCCTCCTTTCACAGATGGGAAATGAAGGCTGAGAAAGAATCATTAGCGCAAGACCATGGCAAGCCAGGATTATAACCCTGGTGTTCTAAATCCGAAGCCCAGCCAACTAACCATTAGGCCCAGTACGGTAATTTATTGCTAGTTTTTTGTTTTAAGTGTAAACGGGGTGTTAATGGTAAGTGCATAGATAGGACAGCCATGTGACTTATGGTCTTCATCTATGGTCTTCTCAATTTCACTTAAATTCATAATTTAAGGATAGGGTAAGACAAAGAAAAGTACAAAAGGCTTCCTTTTCTGGACAAAACTCTACACTATGGGTGGTTTTGCATTTTAAGCAGGGTGGTTTGGCATTTCAGTCATTGAACGGGTGATTCTTAAGTAATAATTTGAGGTGGTTAAATCAGTTTCATGAGGAATTCAAGTTACCAATACCTGGATTCTGATTGTGCCCACCCACGTATAAGCTACAAATTACACTGGGCTATGACCTCTGGAGGTCTAGTTGGTGCAATGCTCCATGGCTTCTGACCTATGAAGCCAGCAGGGCTGAAATCCAACTATCTCTCTGTTCACTCAGCCTTATGACTAAGGTCTACATCCACCCCAACAAGGTGCCTTTTGCTTGTGCAAGAGTATTGATTTGGCCTCCTGAAGTGAAAATCTGGCTGAGTTGCAAAGTATACAGACCATGATGGTATTCAAGAAAGCTCTCCGATAAGCCATCGGGTAGGTCAGTCAAGAAACAGATTTGAAGAACATCAGGCAGAAGACAATGCATACATATGACCAGCACCAAAAGGATTAGATTACTAAATTTAGAGAACAATGAGTCACATTGAGGCAAGGACATTTACACAACTGGATTCGGAGACTAATTTGAATACAGTTTGTCCCAGAGTACAAACTGGGACACAAGTCTTTCCCTTGCCTGCCTTTCCCTGCCACAAAGTCGCATTATTGGAGATTTCTGAGAAGTCCGTACCTGAGAGAAATTGGGCTTTAGTCATCTATTGTCAAAGGTTCCTCATTAGGATAGTCATCCAATGACTTTTTTCAAGAAATTGTCTCCCTACGTCAAACATTTTCCAACAGCACTTGGAAGAAAGGTGCTCAAAAAGGAAGCACAATGTATTTTTCCTTCTCATAGTATTCAGTTAAGATTACAATCCTAAATACTGTAATTTATTCGCCAACCCACTTCTGCTTCCTCAAACTGGGGAGTTATAGAAAAAGAAAGTGTACTAGAGAAAGACTGATTTTCTGAAGTTAAATTCACTTTCCATATTCATATTTAAATAAACAACACTAGCTCTACCCTATCGACAAGAAGGATGGATGTAAAAACCGCCAGAAATACAGGAAAGTAACTCTTTCATCTCGATTTTTCTACCCTAAGTTCATTTAAAAAAACCCAATTGTTATACTGCAACATGTAGCCAATAAAATTATTCAAACACGATTCAGAACCATCTGCTTGAAAAGAAGGGGTATAAGAACATCTTAAATTAAATGATAATAATTGGGAGATTATAAGGGAACCTCAATTTGGAAATGCAATCAAGGTAAATAATTGTTTATTGATCTTCTTCTTTTTTTTTTTTTCTTTGTTTTGTTTTGTTTTAATTATAGTGGCGGTCCTTTGTGGTCTATTAGCTAGGATTTCTTCTAAAAAAACACCAGGAGGTGCCTGGGTGGCTCAGTCAGTGAAGAGTCCTATATTCTTGGTTTCTGTTCAGGTCATGATCTCACCATTAGTGAGTCTGAGCCCCACATCGGACTTGTGCTAATGGTGTGGAGCTTGCCTGGAATTCTTTCTCTCTCTCATTCTCTCTCTCTCTCTCTCTCCAGCCCCCACTCACTCTCTCAAAATAAATAAACTTTAAAAAACAAATAAAACTATAAATAAAAAATAAAAACAACAGGATATTTCAGCTCAAAAACACACATCTCACCAAATAACCACAGTTGCGGAGAGAATCGGAGCATGTGATCCCTTAAAAAGTTAAGTACATTATGTTTGTGCATCATTTTTAGCAACAGCAGTATGCATATAATTCTCTTTTTTGATTGTAAAGTCAGCTTAGTTTCTTTAAAGAAATCGGTATAACTTGGCTTCTTATAAGGAAGAACGATTTTCTTCTACATGTTTCTTTTTCTTGTGGAGAGAGAAACAACAGAGTTCTGGATATATATTTGCACAAATTATAGCTTATAGATTCAATTCCAGCTGGTCCAGCTGAATTGGAAGCAATGGGTGATTTTGTTACATTCTAATTGGCATTGCCACACAACTACCGTGTAAAGCCCAGTATCAACATACCTGGCTCCCCATGGATGCTTTTAGTCCAATAAATAAGCAGATGCAAGTCATTAGGTAGATTGCAAGTCAAATATTTATCTTTTTATAGCTGGAAAACCGTATGATTTCATAAGCCTCAAAGAGCAACCTTTTACGCTAACCTTTGTATAAACTTCAATAAAGCCTAGATTTTCTTGACTCAAAGAGTGAAAAATAGGTGTAATCTGTGATAAAAGCTCTCGTTAACCTTTTAACAACTTAAATATCATGTATTTTAAAACAATTGATTGTCAACTATACAAAATTGCTGATATTCAGTAAGAGTTCAAGTATGTATTCCTCAGATATGTTAAATCCCTAATAACAGCTAACATTTATGGGGCATTTACAATGGGCCGGGTCATGTTCTATGCAGTTACATGTTGTGAGTCATTTCTTCCTCATAGAGATCTCATGAAGTCGTATGATTTTTAATACTTCATAATTATTTTACTATTTATTTTTTAAATTAATTATTTAATTATTTTTTAAGTTATCTGTTCAATGGGAGAGAAAACTGAGGCACAGGTAGGTTAATGGATTCACCTAAGTTACATAAGGAGTAAGTGATTGAACTGGGTTTAGGTCAAAAGCCATCTGGGTCTGGAAAAGGATCCTTATTCAGTCTACACTGGCAACCTCTCATAAGACAGCAGAAGTTATCCCACAAAGTTTTGAGAATCAAATCCAGATTCCTTACGGTTTTGGTAGCATGGATAATACTAGAGTATAGAGTCCTTGTTCCAGCAAGGTAGACGTCAAATGCGTAAAAGTCGGGAAACCGTGGATCACTTATTTGCTCGGCGTTCAACATTCGTTGAACAAATCCAATAGGTGAGATTCCACCTGTAAGTCTAGTAGGGAGAGACAGAAAGTAGTCAATCAACCCATCAGGGATAAGTGCAGGAAATAAGGGAGGTTGACAGAAGAGGGACAGGCCTGACTGGAGGGAGAGTGGTGAGGTGGCATTCAGCCAGAGCACTCCGGAGCATGCCATCTGAGCTGAGGCCTGAGCACGAGGAGAGCACCAAGGCCATGGGCAAGGCACATGCACTTGGAAAGCAGTGGGGAGGAGAATAAGTCTGGAGCATTCCAGGTGAAAGGGTGTGTGAAAGGCTGGAGAAGAGGTCAGGGCCAGATCATGTGCACCTGGCAGATCATGGCAAAGAGGAGAGGGAACAAGGGAAGATCGTGACGGGCTTTATGGTTTCCCACGACCACTCTGGGTGCCGGGTATGGAATGCATGGGGCTGAGGCAAGAGTGAAGGGGACCCAGCGCAGAGGGAGAGAAGCCGTGGAGTTAGGAGACACTGAGACGCAGAAGACAACATTTGAATAGCACTTTCAGAGCTCTTTTACATCCCGCGTGGCTGGCGGTGGAGTTGACAATCAAACTGTAAGAAGAATGGCTCACTGCCAGGAACAATTCCCTCTTTAAAAGTGCAGGACAGGGGTGCTTGGCTGGCTCCATCGTAGAGCGTGTGACTCTTGATCTTGGGGTTGCGGGTTTGAGTGAACCCTACGTTGGGTGCGGGGACCGCTTACAAATAAAGTCTTTTTCAGAAAGTGCAGGACAAACCACTGAAGAGATCGAATGCAGCTGAGACACTACCCAAATATGGAGGAGCAACCATTGCCTGGATTCCCTGCCAGGGCTAACTGGATTTTGATTTACGGGGATGTGAGGACGTCACAGAGTCGATGCATTGCTGTTTTCCCACGTTCAGCCTCTGGAGTCAGAGTCAGAGTTTCGATGAACGATGAAATACCTATGGACAGTTCTCACTACAGACCACACTTTGCCTTTCTCCTTTGGAAACAGCAGGTCGCTGCTTTGGTGGCCCCCTGAGCGTATGAAAGAGATCAGGGCTCCTAAGCCTCCCTCCAGGGAAAAGTATGGAGGAGAATATGGAGCCTGCACTTTCTCAGAGCAGAGAAACAACGACATCAAAGTGTGTTTTGCCAGAATATGGTGGTGTCCTTCCCCACTAAGCCCAACCTGCCCTCGAAACGTTTCCTTCCACAGCTTTGATGTTTCTTTGATTTCTGACACTAAGTATTTCTGCTTTATTCTCTCTTCTTTGCTACTGTAAACAAAGGCATGTGCTAGGCTCTAGATGTGGAAGAGATCATGATAATACAGGTGGTTCTTTCAAGGAAGTTGAGTCTCAAGAGGCTTGTACGGCAGATAAGAAAAAAAAAGTATATAGACAGAGCTATAACCAAGCAAAAAAGAGTGTCATAAAAGAGGAGCTTACAAATTGCTGTCAATCGTTTAAACAGGAAAAACTCAGCCGGAAAATTTCGATTTTTCAAAAGGGTCCTTGAAGGGTAGCCAGGATTTCGGGAGATGCTTTGAGAACCCAGATGATCTAGGTAAGGGCAGCAACAACCGCCTTCCTCTTGTACACTTCCTGTGACGTGGGAATGTATCTTCAGCATCATCATGGACACATAGGAGAGGTAGTCCCTAATCCTATCTATGTCTAAGCACAAATATCTTACAATATTTGCTGGCTTTCAACTTTCAAACAGCACATTTAAGACACATCAGGTAGGCGTTATGACCAATCCTTCTCTTCATTTGTCTGTGCATAATTTTTGTCTTTTCCTGATTCTCCAACGCCCCTTCCTTCCTTCTCAAATGCCACCCTATCCACAGAAATCACCTCTGTTTCCTAAGATGTAATCTGATCCCTCCTTTTGTGTATCTGTGTATCTTCGACCTCTGTTGAGATGTCCCTTAAAGTTGTGTGGTAATACAATTCTCATACTAGATCGTAAGTCGCTGTTCCCTATATTCACTACAAGACCTATCATCATAGTGTTCACAAAATTATTTCTTCAGAAATGCTTGTTAAATCAGGTAATGTGAATACAGTGCTTAGCGCAGTGCCTGTCACAGGGAAAACCCTCAATATGTGATACCTGTTATTATTGAATGAGATGATGGTTGAATGGATAAATCTGTTGTAGACAAATGCTTTTCCTTCATATTTAATAAAACAAAAATGCTTGCCTCGACCAACTATAATCTGCAAAAGAAAAATGCGGTAACGGAGAAAGGCTTTTGCCTTCCAGATTTCTAGGCAGGGGAGCCGGTGGGGAGTGTTGTAATTGCGAGAGAACCAAAAGAGAGAAAGAAGCTCTTTAGGAGAGGAACTTAGCCAGGACAGTGAGGCTGGAAGGAGAGATATAAGGCACAAAAATCGTTGTAGGAAAACTCCTGTCAATTGAATTATTCTCTACACTTAGGAGAATATATTGATCATTTATGAATTTATGGGAATTTTTGGAGTTGGTGAGACCATGTAAGTGTTTGGAAGTCATAGAAAGAGGGCCTTTCTTCTTGAATATAGCATTGGGGCTGCAGGAAGGGAGCGTTTGCTTAGCATCTGGGTAGAACAGGCAAGAGCTCAAATGAGAAGATAAGACCTAGGTGGCCCGTGGGTTATCCCTGGGACAGGAGACCACGCCTTCGCTACATGACGGTAATTTGGTCATGTGATCGCAGGTTCTCCGCTATGGTTCTGACATCATAGTAATCTATTGAACTCTTTTAATGTTTATTTACGCCGTGCAGTGTGGATAAATGATCGAGGAGACACAAAGGGGCTGGTCTGTGTTCCAAAGGTAGTAGCTGCTCTTACAGGAAACTCCTAGGGGAGCAAATGCTGTTTGCTTATTTGGGGCAGGCAGCTTGTTTTTTGTTTTATTTTGTTTTTAAAGCAATGGTTCAATAGGCTGATGAATGCCCCTTCAAAGATGTCCCCAGAGCCCGTGAGTATTGCCTTATAAAGCAAAAGGAGCTTTGCGGGTGTGATTAAATTAAAGATCTTGAGGTGGTGAGATTCTTCTGGTTTCTCCCGTGGGGGGAGGGGCCCTAAATGCAATTACAAGGGTCCTTAGGAGAGAGAGGTAAGAATGTCAAAGGAAGAGGCAAGAGATGTGATGGCAGAGTCATGAGACAGGAGGGTTGGGAGAAGGGGTCAT
Organism: Panthera leo; assembly: GCF_018350215.1. NCBI lineage: Eukaryota > Metazoa > Chordata > Mammalia > Carnivora > Felidae > Panthera > Panthera leo. The sequence continues at coordinate 74,645,246 of NC_056679.1, read as the reverse complement.
GAGGCAAGGAATGCCAGTATCCTCTGGAATCCAGAAGAACCAAGGAAAAAGACTCCCTTCTAGAGACCCCAGAAGCAACCAGCCCTGCCAAGACCTTGACCTTAGCCCAGCAAGACCGATTTTGGACTCGTGCCTTCCAGACCAGCAATAGAATAAATTTGTGTTATTTGAAGCCACAAGTTTGTGGTCAATTGTCAGACCAGCCACAAGATACGAACGCACGTGAATATGGGGAAATCCCAATAGATGTAATTCTAGGGTCACAAACAGGAGGGTGGGAGATCTAAGGACACTGCCTTTACACAACCAGTCTGATGGCCTGGGATTGAAGGACGGCAATGTCCTAAATGGAATGGCCTCATGATTTTCCATGCACCAGGAAAAGGGATGGTCTGAGTAATGGGAGCATAACACTGTTATCCCATTGGGCAGTTTTTATAATTTGGGGGTTTATGTTCAGAATAACCTAGTTAAAATGCACAGAGGTCGTCGCTTAACCTGTCTATACCTATTTACTGATATCTTACCAAAGAGGCATGAACACAAGTGAAGGTGTCACGACAAATGTCTTTCCTACGTTTAATTCTAAGCTGGCCCTGGGATGCTTGGGTGGCTTAGTCCGTTAAGCGTCTGACTCTTGACTTTGGCTCTGGTCACGATGTCATGGTTCCTGAGTTCGAGCCCAGCGCTGGGCTTTGCACCAAGAGCGTGGAGCCTGCTCAGAATCCTCTCTCTCTCCCCGCCCCCTGCCCCTCCCCATGCTCACTCTGTTGGTCTCTCTCTCTTTCAACAATAAATAAATAAACTTAAAAAAAAAATCTAGGCTGGCCCTACAGGTCCTACTCTAGGGTGAAAAACACCTGTATTCTGCGCTCCAGAAATATTATTGAAATATTCTGGGAACAACCTGAATTCCAAAGTTTTATTACTATGCAACTCTATGCGGCCAAGTTACAACTTTAACAAACATTTAGGGGTGTGGCAATTAGGGTATTTGCTTCAAAGTCCAAACAGGGTTGATCTCCCTATTCAATGAATGATGGCTGTTTTCTGCCTCCCACAGGGGACTAGTTTGCTAGGTTCAGGAAGGAGGCACAGTCCCCCATTGTAAGAACCTCAGTGTCTAGGGAGGAGAATAAACAGGTAAATAGGAATGTACAGGTATTGATGCAGGGGTCTTGGAAGCCAGAAATCAAACTCAAGGGCTTGGGGAAGACTTAAATTCGCTATACATATTCCTATAGGGATCGAAGAAGAAAGGAGGAAGGTTGTAAGAATATAAAAATTCACTTAAAAATAATCAATCTTATATTTATTTTTTTAAATATCCTTCAGAAGACATTTTCTTAAACTGTGATCAAAAACACTGTTGTTGGGTTTTTTTTTTTTGTTTGTTTTTTTTTGACCCTTAAGGGTCAATAAAGCCCTTGTTCAATAAATGCTAATTTATTTATGCTATTTATTTATTTATTTAAATGCTAATTTATTTTATTTATTTATTTATTTATGCTAATGTTCAATAAAGCCCTTGAGAATTTTGCTGTGTGACAACCGTTGATACTAATGGGTGTTTGGTGGTGGAGTCTACATGTGTTGCTATGAAAAACCTGTTTTCTCCCTTTTAAGATGGTAACTGCTAATTGCACGGACCTGGAGTAAACAATTTCAGGTAGACACTGTTTCCTAGTCCACCCCTTTCGTTTTGGATACTGAGAATTAATACCAACAGAAAATTGTGGTGAACTTGGCATCCTGAAAGAATTCTCACCTTCAAATTTGTAAAGCCATGATATATTTCTTTTTGAAAGCTTTCATAACCTCGAAAAGAGCCCTAGAACACCAAAATCCCTCAAATCCCTCCACGGTTCACAAAGGAATCTATGCCTTCTAGCAATATTTAGGTTTTGCCAGGAATGTAAATATGAGAGACTTTGGAGCCATCCCACGTTTTAATTCAAATTCAAATAAATCCGACGCCTGGGCTTCTGTGTACATAGAGCTTGCTCCAGGGGGAATCAAAAATAGAAGTAATTTGAAAAGAAACCTGAATTATTCCTTTAAATAAACTCTTCAAGTAAAGCTAACTTAAACCATAGGTTCTTATTTTCCCACCTAACGCTGGATCTGAAGCAAAAATGTAACATAACAAGTCGGTTGTAACTATTGTTGATCATGGCACTTTATCCAGTTTGGCTTATCTTTAACCTAAATTGACTGGTTTGGAGAATTGGCTGCACCTGCCACGCATTTTCTTGTCATTTCCTTGCAGCATTCCCAAATCAACCAAAATGACTGTGTTAACATTATGGAAAATAAACGAGAGGAGAAAATTATAAATTTTTTCTCAGTGTTGCCATTTGTTTTGAGATCGCTGAACATCAAGAGCCTGCTGAGAACAACAAAATTAAGTTTTTAAAAATGATCAGTGTATATATAAATCATGCGGAAAATACTTAAAGCAAATTAGGAATTAGAAAATAACATGATCATCTACATATGTGCCGAGAAATCTTCTACATCTAAGACATTTGAATCCAGCAGGCTTTAGTTAGGTAGGACACGTGAAGACAGTCAAGTGCTTGGCGATCCCAGTTTCTGTCCTGCCTGTGTTGTACTTTCTCACTGTCCGCTTCGCAATGGAGAGGCTCTAAGCAAGATAGTAGCAGATAGAAGAGTTAGATCAAAGTATACTGGAAAACGTGTAAAAGATAAAATTAGCACAGGCTGATTGAGATACTAAGATACAGTTCTGTCACATAAAAGGTATTCTCAAGCAAAAAGGATAGTTTTTTTCTTTTTCTTCCTACCTTCCTTCTTTCTTTTCTCTTTCTCTCCCTTCCTCCGTCTTTATTTCTCTCTCTCTCCCCCTTCCTTCTTTCCTTCCTTCCTTCCTTCCTTCCTCCCTCCCTCCCTTCCTCCCTTCTTCCCTTCCTTCCTCCCTCTCATCCTTCCTTCCTCCCTTCCTCCCATCCTTCCTTCCTCCCTCCTTCCTCCCTTCCTCCCTCCCTCCCTTCCATCCTTCCTCCCTCCCTTCCTTCCCTCCTTCCTTCCTTCCTTCCTCCTTCCCTCCCTTCCTCCCTTCCTCCCTCCCTCCGTCTCCATTCCTTCCTTCCTCCCTTCTTTCCTTCCTTTCTTCCTTCCTTCTTCCCTCCCTCCCTCTCTCCCTCTTTCCCTTCGTCCCTCCCTCCCTCTCTCCCTTCCCCCCTTCCTTCCTTCCTTCCTTCCTTCCTTCCTTCCTTTCTTTTTGCAGAACCACTAAGCTTTTCTTAAAGGAAAATACTATAATAGCATCAAAAGAATTGGACTGTGAATCAGAAAAAAATTTGATTTTGGACAACTTAGTTATTTTTACTGTGTTTTATTCCATCTGTATTAAAATAATAAACGAGGTGTGTACTCTCAATACCCCTCTCCTCTCTATACAGTTGATTTCACCGTAATGTAACTGATCAGCAAAACTCACTTGTGTAGTTGCAAGATCCTTCTAAATCATTTTGCTGCCTATGGACTTATTGCCTTTTGTTCATTTTCTTCATAGGAACCAGACTAAATCTTGATCAAATTGTGTCCTACTATCCACTTTCAAGTGCTGGGGTAGTTCTGCATTGGGCCCAGGATACAACCCAATGTTTTAGCTTGAAGTGTGACCCGCCCCCCAACTTCCTTTCCAGCCCCATCTTTGCTCCCTTTCTCCTTGCTCCCCCTGACCCCGCTTCACTCCTGCTTCAGGCTCAATGTTGCCCATCTATGGAGCCTCTGCTTCAGGGTCCTTTGCTTGCTCTAGGGAGACTTCCTTGACTTCAGACTAGCCTGGATCCTCTCCTAACCTGTTCTCACAGCACCCTGTACCTCCCCTGCTATCTCATGCTCCATACTGTATTGCAAATGTTTAGTGTCTGAATTTTCTAGAAGTTTTATCAGAGTCAGCACTTGTCTGTATCACTTGCTATCACTCCAGTGCTCAACATCCCCAGAAAGTATTCAATACTTTTTGGTTAAACACATGAACAAATTAATAGAGAAATTCTATATTATAAAAGAGTCATATATTATATGACTTCTTTCCAGGCATAAGGAGTGAGGGCTGATTCGTATAATTTCCTCATTGCTAAAAAGCAAATTCTCCTCCTTTCTCATTGTGTACACCAAGAATAATAGTAAGACTTTAAAAACTCCTTACTTTGCTTTTTCCAACACGATTCCTAACTTATAGAATGTATGATTTGAACATTCCATCACATCTCAGTGAAATCAGTGCATGTTATAGTTAAGGTTTTGGAGGTAATGGAATATCATGTGAATCTGACAGTGAAAAAAAATAGGGTGGTTGATGAAAGATCTACTTAGATGTTTTTCAGTATCTGCAAACATGAAAAGCATTTTAAAGCAACTTAATAATTACTTAATGAAACTGATGTAGTTGACTAATTAAACCCACCAAATAACCAATCAATAAATCCCCAATCCACATGAGCAATCTGTTTTGTTTAAAATTACATGATGGCAAAACATTTCTAATTTTCAAGTTGGGTGATGGAACTCCATTAAACTATCGTCCCTACTTTCCATATGTTTGAAAATATCCGTAACAAAGTTTAAACAATTTGTGACCAAACTTTTAAAGTAAGACAAAACACAGGAAGTCCAGAAACAAAAATAACCTTTGTCATATTTATATTTATCCCCAAATTTGTATTTCCATTTGGGCGGCTCAGTAATAATCAATAGTCTTTTGATTTGAAATGGACAAGGTGCATGGAGAGAGGTTATACTGCAACATGTTTGTGATGTTTTCAAGATTTTGACGATGGCGTCAGTCCGTCAAATGCCATCCGTCTGAAAATATGTTAATTCTTACTCTGTGATTCTAGAAGCGTTAGTGCCCAACTCCCTTCTAGTACGTGGCTTACCTGCCAGTGAGAATTTGGCACTTAAAAATAATGACTTTAGCTCATAGCAGTACATTCCTTTCATTTATTTTTACTGAAGAAAAATGTCAACACCAAGAGATTATCCATCCAGTACATTGAGATCTATGGCATATTTTGCATGGCCACTGAGAAGATAACCCAGGCAAAATGCGTGCAGTGACTTGACTGGTAACTCTGCTGAATGAGAGAAAATGTGTTCTCTGTTTGTAATACATGGGAGAGTGCTTGTGTCAGATATGTGCAGGCCAAGTAACATCGCTGACCAATAATTTGACTTTCCATAATAGCAGCTTGCTTGAGGCATATATCAAGAAAAATACGCTTCCTGGATCAATTTAGATATGGTGAAACAAGGTTGCACACACATGGTGAGGAAGGAATTCAGCCTCCATAAACTATAGAGCGTGGTAGAATGATTATGTTGTCGCAACATGAAGTTGGGGAAGAAACACTCACCAAGAGCCCTTATTCATGGTGCCCGGTCCCAGATGCTGCCTTGGTTACCAACATAAATTAAAGAAACATGCATTACCCTCTAGCATCTTTTAATCTCTTTGGGAGATGCCATAAGTAAACTAAATGAATAGCCCTTATAAAGCACAATAGACTTAAGTAGAAATATAGTAACTTTCTGCACTAAAATCATGTTTCTACTGTAATATAGCATTGGTACTTGTGCAGAAAAAATTGGTTTTGGAGTTGAGGATATTAACAACAACAACAAAAAAGACGCTTTTGTTGATTTGCGTTGTTTTTGTGAAAGTAAAGTTTTAGCTTCGCAGGCATACAGTGGTAAAGACAGGATGGAGACCGAGGATATGAGACAGTGGGATCAGATAGTGAAAAAGGTGTGTGAAAATTTGTGAGACACTTATGAGCAAACTCAATATGGAATAGAAGGCAGATTAAATAGATTTCATTGCAAATACTCTTTGAGATGGGTCACTATAAACGAGACCTTAGATTACCTGTACTCTATTATTTCTCCCTGTGTAGTTTTCCTTTTTTTTTATTTAACCAAAATTTTTTTTAATTTATTTCTTTTTGAGAAGGAGAGAGAGAGAGCACAAGTGGGGGAGGAGCAGAGAGAGAGGGAGACACAGAATCTGAAATGGGCTCCAGGCTCTGAGCTGTCAGCACACAGCCTGACGCAGGGCTTGAACCCACAAACTGTGAGCTCATGACATGAGTCAGAGCCAGACGCTCAACCGAGTGAGCCACCCAGGCGCCCCCCTCTGTAGTTGTCCTTTATGAATCATCCTAACTCCTGCAAACATGAAAATATCCAACAGATACTAGAATCACCTTAAATCCTTGAATACACCCTGCGTAGTTACCATGGGCTGAATTGTACCCCAAATTCTCATCTTGAAGTCCTTACCCCCTACACCTTAGAATGTGAGTGTCCTTGAATATGGAGTCTTCAAAGAGGTAATTACATTTAATGAGTTCATTAAGGTGGGCCCTAATTTAATATGACTGCTGTCCCATAAGAAGAGGGAATTTGGGCATTAGGTGTGAACAGAAAGACGAGGCTGTGACGTCACAGAGAGAAGATGGCCATCTACAAGTCAAGGAGAAAGGTCTGAGCAGATCCCCTTTCGGGGTCCTAAGGAGCAAGGAACCTATACACCTTGATCTCAGACTTCCGGCCTCTAGAACTGTGAGAAAATAAATTTCTGTTGCTTAAGCCACCCAGTGGGTGGTACATCGTTAATGGCGCTTCTAGCAAACTAATTCAAGTTAAAATGCATATGTCTTAAAACAGCTGGAAAACATCGTAAAATGTTTGCTAGGACATCAGACTTCTCCTTCCTGCATATCTTTCTATGATGCCCCAGGTTGGCTGAACAAGCTGAAAACTCAGAATGCCCTGTCTGCATCTGTACATTTTGCTGGGATACACGGTTCAGTCTTCAGGGCTTAGTTTCTTGGACATACTACACCAGTAACTAACAGTCCCACGTGGGCTGTGGAACATCACGAGGCTTCTGGCGACGTCTAGACAGCTGCTGGACACCTGACCTATGTACGACCGTGCTGCCACGCCGCCCCCAACAGAGCGCAACATCCTCACAAATAGTTTTTTGTTTTCTATAATAATGAATAGATAGCTATTTCCTGGGAGAGAAAACAGAGGACTCAGTTCTGTAGTCTTTCAAATATCAAATAAGTTTCCTTTCTTTCTCCCCGGGGGGACGAGAAGAGAGAACCAAATCTCTTCAAGGCAAACTGGACATTGTCGATTGGATTTTAAAAAATACCGTATTTGATGACAAACCGAAGCTCCAAATGAGCCTGGAGGCCATACTTACCGGGGAAACGTGATCCTTCTGTTTATATTTATTGTCCATGATTTTTTTTTTAAATCAGATGGGACATCTGAAAATTTTTAGGCACTAATTGTCAAAGGCCATGAAGCCCTCTGGGTGATTTTTTTCATTTCCTTAACAGATAGTTTAGTTTTAAAGTACATACTTTCCCTTGGCAGAGCGAGAGATGAAAAGCCTGCTATAAAATTGATTTGGCATCTACATAAAAGAAAGCTTTGTAAGGAGTAGTGCTAACCGAGAAGCTTTCTTCATCAGCATATGCCCTAAAATTAAAATGTCACTCAGATCTGAGGAACGTTCCCTGCCCAAACATCCCCAACAAAATCATATTCACTCTTAATTGTCATATTTTAGAGAGAAAAGCTATCTACTTTAACCTGTGGAATTTTTCTTTCAAGATTGCAAGACCCTCATATTGTGTGTTAGGCATATCCATTTTTAACCTAGTAGAACGTGTTGATGTAAGAAATGTTTTTACGATAAATTTTGGCTGTTCCCAGAACTGAATGACCCGGTACATGCCCCTCACAATGTTTATAGAAATATAAAGAGGTGAAGCATTTGGTCACGGGTCTTTAATCGTATTCTAGATCTCCATGGAACTAAACATTAACTGACTAGATGATTTGCCAGAAATTAATTAGTTTTGGAGCACCTGGGTGGCTCAGCCAGTTAAGCGACCGACTTCAGCTCGGGGCATGATCCTGCAGCTTGTGCCTTCAAGCCCCGCGTCGGGCTCTGTGCCGACAGCTCAGAGCCTGGAACCTGCTTCGGATTCTGTGTCTCCCCCCCACTCTCTCTCTCTCTCTGTCCCTCCCCCACTTGTGTTCTCTCTCTCAAAAATAAATGAACATTAAGCATAATTAATTAATTAATTAGTTTCTTTGAGCCCCAAACAAAGCATCTTCCTACAAGAAATGCAAATAGCATCTATACATACGACGATAAAAATCAAAAGAAGTCTTGAGATAGTTTAAGATGTGTGTCAGGAAATTCAAATATTACAGTGAAAATGTGCTATTTTACTTTTTTTTTGAATGTTTATTTATTTATTTATTTGAGAGAGAGGGAGAGAGAGAGAGCACACACATGCGTGAGCAGAGGTGGGGCAGAGGGAGAGGGAAAGAGACAATCACTAGCAGGCTCCATGATGTCAGCACAGAACCCAATTCGGGGCTTGACCTGAAGCCCGAGATCGTGACCTGAATTGAAGCTGGATGCTCAACTGACTGAACCACCCATGTGCTATTTCACTTTTTAGAAATAGAATTCTTTCACAAAAATTTAGTAAACATGAAATTTTAAAAAGCTGGAAAGTATATACTAGAATACTTCCTTCCATCTCTTCTACTGTGTTTGAAGTAGGACGACCTGGCCTGTAGGTTAAACTGTTCTGAATACCTGATAAAATGTCCTGATTAAACAATGATGGTTTAAGGTTAGATTGGAAAAGATTATAATTGCATGAATTTTGATTTCATAGAATTTGCCTTACAAGTATTTCCTTCACTGAATATTGTTTAAGTGGCAGTTATTTTTTTTATGTTTATTTTTGAGAGATACAGAGGGCAAGTGGTGGAGGGACAGAGAGAAAGAGGTGCCCCCAGGGGCCCCAGGTGTCCCTAAATGGGAGTTTCGTACATTGGGAGCACTAACAAGATTTAAGAAGAAGGGGGGCGCCTGGATGGCTCAGTTGGTTAAGCATCAGACTCTGGCTCAGGTCATGATCTCACGGTTCCGAGAGTTTGAGCACCACGCCTGGCTCTGTGCTGACAGCTCAGAGCCCGGATCCTGCTTCGGATTCTGCGTCTCCCTCTTTCTCTCTGCCCCTCCCCTGCTTGCAGTCTGTCTCCCTCTCAAAAATAAACAAACAGTTAAAAAAATACAAAAAAAAGAAAAGATTTAATGAGGAAGGAAACTCACTGGAAATATTTGAGCCAGTGTCTGGAGACGAAAACACCAAGTTTCTTTTAAACGGCCAGCTAGTGAATTTTTAACTATCAGGCTAGCCAAAATTGGACCACGTCTGTGCAATTATAAAGCCTCGAATGCTTCATGATCTTTCCCCTACCTACTGAATGAATTCCACCAGGCATTTTAACACACTATGAGGAAAACAAGTTTCATTCTTCTCAAGTTAGTTCATTCAATTCACTCCTATAGAACTTCATTCTATTGGCTTTTTCTTTTCATATCTTGGTCATTGAATAACAATTCTTTTTTTTTTTTTTTTTTTAATTTCAGGAGTAGAAGGTAGGAACTCATCACTTATAATCAACACCCAGTGTTCATCACAACAATCCTCCTTAATACCTCTCACCCATCGGGGTGCCTGGGTGGCTCAGCCGGTTGAGCGTCCGACTTCAGCTCGGGTCATGATCTCACAGTTTGTGGGTTCAAGCCCCACATCGGGCTCTGTGCTGACAGCTCAAGCCTGGAGCCTGCTTCAGATTCTGTGTCTCCCTCTCTCTCTGCCCCTCTCCTGCTCATGCTCCATCTCTCTCTCTCTCTCTCTCTCTCTCTCTCTATCTCAAAAATAAATAAACATTAAAAAAAATACCTGTCACCCATCTAGCCATCTCCCACTCACCTCCCCACCAGCAGCGCTCAGTTAGTTCTCTATTGTTAAGAGTCTCTTGTGGTTCGTTTCCCTCTCTTCTATTTTATCCCTCCCTTCCCATATATTCATTTGAGGTTTTTTTTCTTATATTCCACATGTGGGTGAAATCATATGGTATTTGTCTTTCTCTGATTGACTTACTTCACTTAGCATAATACGCTCTAGCTCCATCCATGTCATTGCAAATGGCAAGATTTCATTCTTTTTGATGGCTGAGTAATATTCCATTATATATATATATATATATATATCATTATATATATATATAAAATTATATAATTATATAATTATATATAATAATATATATAGAGAGAGTTTGGCTATTTTTGATAACGCTGCTATAAACATTGGGGTGCACGTGTCCCTGTGACTCTGTATTTTTGTATATTTTGTGTAAATACCTAATAGTGCAATTGCTAGATAGTAAGATGGTTCTATTTTTAGTTTTTTGAGGAGCCTACATACTGTTCTCCAGAGTGGCTGCACCAGTTTGCATTCCCACCAACAGTGCAAGAGGGTTCTCCTTTCTCTGCATCCTCGCTAACACCTCTTGCTTCTTGTGGTGTTAATTTTAGCCATCTTGGCAGGTGTGAGGTGATGTCTGATCATGGTTTTGATTTGTGTTTCCCTGATGATGAATGATGCTGGGCATCTTTTCATGTGTCTGTGAGCCACCTGGATGTCTTCTTTGGAAAAGTGTCTATTCGTGTCTTCTGCTCATTTCTTAACTGGGCTGTTTATTCTTTAGGTGTTGAGTTTGATAAGTTCTTTATAGATTTTATATACTAACCTTCTATGAGATACAACATTTGCAAATATCTTCTCCCACTCTGTAGGCCACTTTTTAGTTTTGTTGATTATTTCCTCCCCTGTGCAGAAGGTTTTTATCTTGATGAAGTCCCAAAGTTCTTGTTTGCTTTTATTTTCCTTGCCTTCGGTGATGTGTGAATAAGAAGTTGGTCCGGCTGAAGTCAGAGGGGTTGCTGCCTGTGTTCTCCTCTGGGATTTTAATGGCCTCCTGTCTCACATTTAGATATTTTATCCATTTTGAATTTATTTTTATGTATGGTCTAAGAAAGTGGTCCAGGTTCATTCTTCTGCATGTTGCTGTCCTGTTTTCCCAGCACCATTTACTGAAGGGACTGTCTTTTTTCCATTGGATATTCTTTCCTGCTTTGTTGAAGATTAGTTGGCTATAATAACATTTTTAATCCATAGCATTTGTTGTGTATTTTGATACTAATATTTATTACAACAAAGGTCCTATATGAAAAGTTTAATCTGATATTTTCTACCCACTCAAAGATGTTCAGATTTTGAAAAAAAGCAATGAAAATGAAATCAACCTGCTTTTTGTCACAGAATCTTGGGTTTGATAAGATGTCCTACCAGACGTAAGCAACCTAATCTCACACTCGATTGCAGTATTCTGTTTTGTGATACCTTGGGAAGGGGTCATTGAGACCCTGGTTGAATTCTGTCCCTGTACCCAGTGTTTCCATTCATAGCAAATCCACGCCTGGAGTCCTCTCAGGGCTGCACGGAACTTCCTCACATGGAGTCAAACTCTGTCTTCCTGGAACTTCTGCCCTTGGTCAGATTTTGAACCTTACACCTGCAGAGAATCCATCTTGCCCCCATTCCCTCTGCTCACTCTTCCCAGTGCAGTGAGTTTATTCTAATGCAGATTGTAATTTACTTTCCCACTAATGTTACAAGCTCCAAATCTCAGGTTCTGCTTTGAAATGGAACGTGAGGCTCATGCCATTCACACATTCCTGGAAACTGTGAATGCCCCTGGGTCTGTAGGTAATTAGATCAAATGGGAATCCTTGACTGAGATTTGCTCTGAGAGCCACTTGGACACTTGTGTAGAGATCGAAGGGGACAAAAATCCCAAATGGAGATTTGCAAAGTTTCTTGCCTTAGGAAGTCAGCCAGCACTACATTGTATCAAATACGCTGAAGGTTTCTGCTGGTTGGGAACTCTTCTTTTCTTTCTTGTTTTTGACCCCAAGAAACTTTTTTTTTAATGTTTTTATTTATGTTTGAGAGAGAACGAGAGAGAGAAAGAGACAGTGTGCAAGCAGGGGAAGGACAGAGAGAGGGATACAGAATCCGAAGTAGGCTCCAGGCTCCGAGCTGTCAGCACAGAGCCCGAAACGAGACTCGAACCCGCGAACCGTGAGATCATGACCTGAGTGGAAGTCAGTCGCTCAGCCGACTTGAGCCGCTCAGGTGCCCCTACAGCAGATTTTTGACATTCTCTTCTAATTCTTTCATTCCTCTCATGTTTCTGTGCTGCCACAACTTCGTTACGTTTTAGTTACCTTGTCAAATTTCTGATTAGCTATTTAAAAAGGCAAACACTCCCAGTATGAAATAAGGCATTTCCCTTCTGTAACATTGGTTTCCCATATTTTGAAATTATTTTTTATCTTTCCATAAACTATGACTCCTAAAGCCATCATCACAGAACAGACTCAGAGTCTGTGAAAGATGGTTATCAACGGGAGGATTGCAATGTGACTTTTCAGATAATGTGATGGAGACGTTGGAATTTATATCAAAACTATCTGGGCAGGGATCACATTCCATGAATAAATAATCTTCCATATAAATATGGAAGCTGCATGTATACACTATGTTATAAATGAATAGTCATTCAACAAATGATATATACCATATACTCCATGCATATATATGTATGTAGGTGTATGTATATGTGTGTATATACATATATATATATATACATATATATATATACACATATATATATATGTGTGTGTGTGTAGATATATATATGTGTAGATATATATATATATATATATATATATATATCTTTTTGTTTTTCCATTTTCAAAACATTTTTCTCTTATGTTCTATCTCTGGTTATGACCATAGACTATCATAATTGTAAATTGAAAAGTTCAATTGGCTGCTGCACTATTTTGTATATTATGTGCATTACAGATATATTTTCATTTCACTAGACTTAATCGATCTATTATTTGATTACTCTGCATTCATTGTCTTTCCTGAGATTTCACCTTAACCAGTTAGTGCTTACTATGCAATATTAGTAGCTTCTCTGTTTTCAAGAAATTTAATTTCTGCCCAGAATTTTTTAAAAAATGGAAAAAAAAAAAGGATATTCAGCATGTTCGTATTTATCCCAAGCTATCTCAGCAATACTGTGTTCTTTCTAACAGAGTCACATAATCACAAGATGAGCTAATTAATTTATCGAGTTCTATGAAAACAGCAGATTCTGTGGCTTGCACCCTCCCCGGCTCTTAATCATGGAATTATTCATTCAGTGACAGCTGAGACTGGCTGGTGAATAACTCGACGCATTTTTCAGGATCATTTCCTCATAAGCTGACATTCTGCTTTGTAAATGTAAACTAGATAGTATGTAACCATAATGGCATTTTAGAAGTCATGATAAGGGCGCATAGCATATGGAAAATCGTTTTTACCTGCAGTGATGAGATAAAATAGGTGATTTCATTAACGGAGCACAACCAAGATTTAGTAGAGCTTGATGTTGAAACTTGTGATTTATCGTATGCAGCCCAAAATGGAGTAAATGGACCAATGCCCTGGGGGAACATGTTAAGGGCTGGGAATTTACCATCAAGATATGCTGGAAGCAACAGGTGGTGGGGGGGGGGCGGTGGAGGGGGAGGAAACTCAGCAAGATGAAAAGGAAGAGGTGAATATGGAAAGCATACCTTATCTCCTTTTTTTTTTTCCACCATATTCACGTATGGCCAACAAAGAACACTTTGAAAAATTAGGTAAATGAGCTCGAAAGCATCCTTCTGTAGCTTGGAGAACACCAAGCTATTCTTTGAGCCCGCAGAGAAAATAAACAAATCCCTCCTTTTAAGCCGGTGTGATGATAGATACAGAGAACATCAAAGCGATGTTAGTTTCAGCAACATCAGCGGCTGTAAGTTCAAGAACCTCTTCGGGAAGAAAGAAAATAATGACCATAACTCCATGATACTGTAATCAGCCCAAATGAATGGTTAAAAACGTGTAACAGAGAGCAGACGTGCTACCTACAATATCTGCCTGGGAGAAATAAACAAACCCTACACTTTCTAGATCTCTACTTGATGCAGCCTTCCTTCCTTCCTTCCTTCCTTCCTTCCTTCCTTCCTTCCTTCCTTCTTTCCTTCCTTCCTTCCTTCCTTCCTTCTTTCCTTCCTTCCTTCCTTCCTTCCTTCTTTCCTTCCTTCCTTCCTTCCTTCCTTCTTTCCTTCCTTCCTTCCTTCCTTCCTTCCTTCCTTCCTTCTTTCCTTCCTTCCTTCTTTCCACTATAGCTCTTGTCCACCAAGATTTCCAAACACAAAAGCGTCCGGAACTGAGGCTTGCTCTGCTCTCTTCCTGGAGAGCTGCCCTCAGCTCTCTGCCCGACAGGCCAGGAAAGTCTCGGCAGAGAGAGACCTTGTTTCCTTGTCCTTCCCAGGCTTAATTTCCTTATCCCTTCCAGGCTCACAGTTCTCTGAAATAATTGTCACATCCGTTTCTTAGCTTATTGCCCATTTGCTCCCACAAAAGTGAAAGCTCTATGAGCCCAGAGACCGTCTCTCTCACGTGTGCCTGCAAGAGGGCCTGATCTCTAGCAGGTACTCAATAGAAACGTGATGAATGAATGCACCTAAGGAGAAACTCGCAACAAAAATGAATTGTGCTTCTGTCTTTTTTCTCACTTCAGGTATCTTTAAAACAAACCGAGTAAAGTGTTTGCTTTTTAAAAGTGGCACAGGAACATGATTCACCACACCTGGAGATATGGCAAATACACTGCACCCAAACTGGCAGCAAAAGGTTAAGTCCTACCCCACCGTGTACTCAGTGAGTGCATGGTACTCAAAGTACCTAAATGCATGAAGATACTATTTTTTTCAAGAACCGCATTCCACAGGGTGAATCTCAGTGAATGAGGGTTACTGGAAAAGGCACTGCGCGTGATTCCATCATCCACTGTTTGACTTCAAGAGTAGGGATGATATCAGGTGTGCAATCCTGCGCTTGAATTTCAGCGGAAGACCATTCCCCTCTTTAACAGAATAGCGACCGCAGCTGGCGCTTTCCTAAGACCGGGCTTTCCTGGGCGCTGCTACCCCTCGATTCAGGCAGACGACAGGAAGGCAGAATAAGGTTAGATTCCTTCCACAAAGGCCTCCCACAGCGACAGAAAAGTAGCCGAAGAGAATTCATGATATTTCCTCCCTCCGCCAACTGAGTCTGATGCAAGTAAGCCCCAAACTCTGCCCCCCTCCAGCTGCAGAGTCCATTTTCTTTATTTTGAAAGTTAATTCCACTCACAGCTGGAACTCAAAGCAGAAAGTGAACGTTGTGTGTTAAAAAAAGAAAAAAAAGCCTCCTTGAATTTGATCTTGTAGTTGTTACAAGGACAAAAAGTAATATTCCTCAAGCCAAAAGGAGCCTCATTATTTTGTTTCAGGTTACAGGCTTGAGAGCAGCGATCTGGGTAACAACACCATGCTTTCATAGGTGCGTAAACATTATCTACTTGGGTTGGAGCCGCAGGGGGCCACCGTGGTATGGCATTTCCTAAATAGGTTACATCTTCCATGGCACAAAGGGCAGAATGTGATGAGATCTAACTACGATCAGAGGCTTACTAGATGTGCTGTTAACATTTTTCCAACTCTAAACACTTTTGAGGGCTTTGTACACTTTTAAGGCACCTGTTCAGGTCCACAGATGCACCTGCAGGCTAAGCAAGTTCTTTGGTTTACCAAGTTTCTTGAATTGCATATTTTCAAACTCCTTAAAATACGAAGGGAGGAAAGTAAACGATGCATAAAGGTAATATTCTACAATGACGAATCTCTAAAATCCTTAAAGGGTAATTTTCGCTGATATTTTTTTTAGACGAAGCTATTCTCTGTGCTTCCAATGAGATTCCTCAAAAGCTCTGAGAAAGTCGTGTGTGTAGGCGCTATGCACCGGAAAGTCTCCAAGCAATGCCTCATGGTTCTCTACACCTCCTGAGGAGACAGTTGGGATTATGTATTATTCTTACCATTTTTAATATTCTGGAGTTTCGTCTTGTCTATCATATTAATACAGTTTAGCATGTGTATGAGTTTCCTCCTTCCACTATAAAAATTACCACACACTTAGTGGCGTAAAACAATACAAATGTATCCATTTACAATCTGGGTATCAGAAGTTTGAAATGAGGATTACGGGTCTATGATCAAAGGGTCAGCAGGGCGAGTTCTTTTCGGAGGCTCCAGGGGAGAATATGTTCCTTCTAGAATCTTCTAGATGCTAGAAGCTGCCGACACCACCTATATTATGGCCTCATCATGCCCAGCTCTGTCTCCCGTCATCCTGCTTGCTCATCTCTGATCCCCTGCTCCTCTCTTCACTTATATCAGGCTCATCCAGGACAATACTGGATAATGTCCCCATTGCAAGATTCTTAATTTCATAAAATCTGCAGGACCCTCTTACCTGGTGTGGTAACAAAGTCACAGGTTCTAGGGATTAGGATGTAGACATCTTTGGGGGAAGCATTGTTCAGTCTACCGCAGCATGTAAACTATAGATGTAAAATACATATTAGCAAATAATTCAGCCACGCTGGGAAGACCAGGCTGCAGCTACTGACAATCACTCTGAAAACATATTACGGGGATAAAGTAATACCTAATTCATTAATAGAGCTGTTATCACTACATACGTGCTGTTTTGGCAGTATTCTTGAATAACAAGCATCGCAATTCAAAACGCTGATAAGAATGTTAAGTGTTTTATTTTATTTTATTTGATTTGATTTTATTTGATTTTATTTTATTTTAATTCCGGCGTAGTTAACGCACAGTGCTAGACTAGGTTCAGAGGTACAATCTAGTGATTCAGCAGTTCCATACATTATTCAGGACGCATCAAGATAACCGCACCCTTAATCTTCCCCATCCCCCCCACCTCCCCTCTGCTAACCACCAGTTTGTTCTCCGTAGTTCAGTTTGTTTTTTGGGTTTCGCTCTCTGTCTTTTTGTTCCCTTTGTTCTTTTGCTTCGTTTCTTAAATTCCACAAATGAACGAAATCATATGGTATTTGTCTTTCTCTGACTGGCTTATTTCGCTTCGCATTATACTCTCTAGCTCCATCTGTGTTGTTGCAAAAGGCAAGGTTTCATTCTTTTTCGTGACTGAATAATATTCCATTGTCCACATCTTCTTTATTCACTCATCTATTGATGGACACTTGGGCTGCTTCCATAGTTTGCTGTTTTAAATGATACGCAGGGGTGCATACAGCCCTTCAAATTAGTGTTTTTGTACTTTTTTGATAAATACCCAGGAGTGTGATTACTAGCTTGTAGGGTAGTTCTATTGTTAATTTTTTGACGAACCTCCATACTGGTTTTCACAGTGGCCGTACCAGTTTGCATTCTTACCAACTGTGCATGAGGGAACCTTTTTCTCCACATCCTCGCCAACGCCTGGTGTTTCTTGAGTTTTTGATTCTAGCCATTCTGACAGGTGTAAGGTGGTATCTCATTGTGGTTTTGATTTGCATTTCCCTGATGTTGAGTGCTATTGAGTATCCTTCTATGTGTCCGTTAGCTATCTGGATGTCTTCTTTGAAGAAATGCCTGTTCGTGTCTTCTGCCTATTTTTTAACCGGGTTATTTGTTTCCCTGGTGTTGAGTTGTATAAACCCTTTATATATTTTGGACACAACACTTTATCGGATATGTCATTTATAAATATATTTTCCCGTCACTACGTTGTCTTTGCTGTGCAGAAGCTTTTTCTCCTGATGAAGTCCCAATAGTTTATTTTTGCTTTTGTTTCCCTTGGCTCAGGAGACATATAAAAACAAACAAACAAGCAAACAAAAAACAAAAAAAAAATTTCCATGGCCGATGTCAGAGAAATTACTGCCTGTGCTTTCTTTCTTTTTTTTTTTAATTTGTTTTTAACGTTTTATTTATTTTTGAGACAGAGAGAGACAGCATGAACAGGGGAGGGTCAGCGAGAGGGAGACACAGAATCTGAAACAGGCTCCAGGCTCTGAGCTGTCAGCACAGAGCCCAATGCGGGGCTCGAACTCACGGACCGCGAGATCATGACCTGAGCCGAAGTCGGCCGCCCAACCGACTGAGCCACCCAGGCGACCCAACTGCCTGTGCTTTCTTGTAGGAGTTTTGTGGTTTCAGGTCTCACACTTAGGTCTTAATCCATTTTGAATTTATTCTTATGTATGGTGTTAAAAAAGTGGTCCGGTTTCATTCTCTTACATGTAGCTATACAGTTTTCTCAACACCATTTTTTGAAGGGACTATTTTTTTCCCATTCCATATTCTTGCTTCTTTTGTAGAAGATTAATTGACTGTATCATCATGGGTTTATTTCTGGGCTCTCCATTCTGTTCCACTGATCTATGTGTCTATTCTTGTGCCAGTACCATACTGTTTTGATAACTACAGCTTTGTAGTATCCCTTGAAATCTGGGATTGTGATACCTCCAGTTTTGTTCTACTTTTTCAAGATTGCTTTGGCTGTTTGTGGTCTTTTGGGATTCCGTACAAATTTTAGGATTTGTTTTAGTTCAGTGAAAAATGCTGTTGGTATTTTGATAGGGATTGCATTGATTCTGTAAGTTGCTTTGAGTAGCACGAACATTCAAAAATAATTAATTTTTCCACTCCATAAGCGTGGAATACCTTTATGTTTGTGTCATTTGTTTTTTTTTTTTTTAATTTTTTTAACGTTTTATTTATTTTTGAGACAGGGAGAGACAGAGCATGAATGGGGGAGGGTCAGAGAGAGAGGGAGACACAGAATCTGAAACAGGCTCCAGGTTCTGAGCAGTCAGCACAGAGCCCAACGCGAGGCTCGAACTCACGGACAGTGAGATCGTGACCTGAGCCGAAGTCAGACGCTTAACCGACTGAGCCACCCAGGTGCCCCAATGTGTCATTTGTTTTTTTTCACTAATGTTTCATTGCTTTCAGAGTACAGGTCTTTCACCACTCTGGTTGAATCTGTTCCTAGGTGCAGTTGTATATTGAGATGTTTTCTTAATTTCTCTTTCTGCTACTTTTGTATTAATGTACAGAAATGCTATCAATTTCTAGATATTCATTTTGTATCCTGCAAATTAACTGAATTCATTTATCCCTTCTAACGGTTTTTGGGAAATGTAAGTTGGCCCAGCCACTATGGAAAACAATATGGACATTCCTCAAAAAATTAGAAATAGAAACACCATATGATCTAATAATTCCACGAGTGGCCACTTACCCAAAGAAAACAAAACCACGAATTTGAAAAGATATACGCATGCAGCATCGTTTACAATAGCCAAGATATTAAACCAAGTTAAGCGTCCACTGATGAATGAATGCATAAAGAAAGATGTGATTTATATACAGTGGAATATTACATAGCCACGGATAAGAAATGGCTCATGCCATTTGCACCAACATGGATGGATTTAGAGGTATTATGCTATGTAAGTGAAATAAGTCAGACTGGGAAAAACTAATACCATATGATTTCACTTGTAAGTGGAATCTAAAACAGCAAATGAATAAAAAAGTAAAAAGCAGAATCATACCTATAAATACAGAGAACAACCTAATGGTTGCCAGAGGAGATTGGGAGGTGGGCAAAAGAGGTGCAGGGCAACGGGAGATACAGGCTTCCAGTTATCGAATGAATAAGGCACAGGAATAAAAGGCACAGAATTGTGAACATGGTCAATGATATTGTAATAGTGTTGTATGGTAACAGATAGTAACTACACTTGTGGCGAGCATAACATAACATATAGAGTTGTCAGGTGACTGTGCTGTGTCCCTGAAACTAATGTAACACTGTGTGTCAACTATACTCAAATAAAACAAAACTAAACAAAAAAAATAAATAAAATGGCAGTACAGACATAAAAAGAATTCTCAATATTATACGACATCAATTCTAATCCTAAATATAAACACTATATTTTATTTCTTTATGAAAAACATTCAGAAGAGTGGCTTTCTTCAACCTTTTCAAAGTATTGTCATGTTATTATTTCATTCATTTTCAAAGTTCAGCATTTATACTTTCCCCAAAGTAAGTTATCGTACAGGACGAAGTGTGTTTTCATGGAAAACAAATGTTAAATCATAGGTCCGCACACGCACATACTGTTAATACAATTACATTGTTTATCTGTCATAAGGGAGATTTGAAAATTTGAATCCTAGAACAGTGTTCAGGTTAAGAGTCATATAACATACAGAAGCCATGGTAATTAAACTCTTTGGGCAATATGTAAAATATGTGTAGACTCAATTTGAATCATATTTCTAGAACTAAATTTTTAGATACTACCCTTTGATGGTTATTCACAAGATTTTTGAGTGATGTGATATGATTAGATTGCTGTTTTTCAACTTGATTTGATTTGTCTAAAGACCTCTAAAAATCTCTTTGTATTCCTCATGACAATATAAGCAAAACCCTAGTTGTTACTTAGGATTGGGATAATTTCATTTTAAAGACACCTGGTTTTTATTGCCATGATCTCTTACTTGTTGTGTTGCATGAGTGCATGTGTATGTGTGTGAATGTAATTATGCAGGAATCATTTCCCTTATGAAAAAAATAGGTTTTTAAGTGGTTTTAAGGGGAAGGGAATATCTATCACTTTTTTCCTTATAGTTATCTTTCCAATTATTTGACTATAGGTGGAAATATTTTACCATAAATTTAGCTAGAACATAAAAATATATGAGTATATGTTAAATATATATTATTGTTAATTATATGATAATTACATCATATTATGTAATCATACATTATTATATAATTATAGTATACTTACAATTTTATTAAATTAAAATTGTATTGATTATAATTATTTAACATTATTTTCATAGCATACTCATATGTTATATAAACAAGCAGTCTACAAACTAATCTGAGATACTGTTATTAATATGGTTATTATTATTATTAATTATTATTATTACTAATACTATCGTTTTGTAAAATTTATCCTCAACTTTTTTCTCATCTTGTTTAGGTTGTATGAACAAAGGCAGATAATCTTCCCAATCATCAAATGAGAATTATAACATGGCTCTTTCTGTCCTCTTTCCTCTCACCTCCCCCCCAAAAAATAGTCCATCTGAAAGAGTTGATTAGAAGCACAGTGACAGCTACATTCAAGAAAGATGTAGAGTCTATCATGACTCTCATAGATATAGAAGTATCTGAAGTCAGACATCAATGGTGAAGACTCCTTTTATTACCGATAACTCAGGAATCCTGCATCTCTTAGCTACTCCTATGTGCTGATTTTTTTTTTCTGAAATGTATAGCCAAAATACCCAAATTGAGGTTGTTTTTAACTTTTATCATATTAAGTCATACTGAAGAAATGAACATAATGATGATCAAAGAGAATGCCAGCTCACCATTAATAATCCATTCCATTTTGTTCAGTAAGGAAAAATACATTGTAATAAACAGCATGCTTGATATCTAGTAGGCAATATCCATGCATCACTTGTTCTAATTCTTCATATTAGGTATTATTCTTATTTCTATTTTGAAGATGAGAATATTGAGACATAGGCATCCGATTCTGCCCTAAACAAATGGCATAAAACAGATGAAAATACTGCCTTTAGCTTAATTGAAAGGCAGCTCATGAACAGCACGAGTTGAGTGAGGGACTCAGTTTTGCTAGTACTCAATGCCCATAGCACATGATAACCAACTCAGTGACCTATAAAAGCACCCGCATTCCCTTTAGTTACTTCAGTTCAAGGGTATGATGGCCAAATAGGTAGACAGACTGGGTAGGTCAAGAGAGGGATGCCTGTATCTTGAAAATGGCTCAGCTTTTTCCCTCAAATTGAAAGGGGAATAATTAAACACGAAATGCACCAATTTTTCAAGTAAGTAATTTGATTCATGCTTCTTCCTTAAGATTATGTTTTTGAAAGCAATGACCTATTATGATCCTGAAATAAGGAAAAATCATATAAGTGCTTAGATAGTGTTGGGGTTTTAACTCTTCTTTTGATTTTTTTTTTTTTTTGAAAATGTACTAAGTACTGAGAAGCAACATTGGCTCAAGATTTTTGGCTTTATTTTAGGCTCTCTATTTTTTTCCGCACTAATAAAAGAGCTCAGAAATAAACCTATTCTAAACAGTGGGAGAAAGAAAAATCTAATAAATAAAGAAGCAGAAAATTAATTTTTAGACTACCCACAGAACAAATTATAATCATCTTCTGAATGTCACATACAGAAGTTGAGATATTAACTTCAGACATTTTCCCCCCACGATGAATCCTGGTTTTATTAAGTTTTCAATAGTAGATGAAAATTCACATTTTATTAAGTCTTCAGAAAATATCCCAGGAAATACTGTGCTTCAGTGAGTATCAAATAGAAGCACATGTAAACACTCACACTGTGCATTTAAAGCAAATTAATTTAATTTTATTTTAAAATACAATTTGCTTCAGTGCTGCTTGCAGAAGATATAGTTTTCATTTACTAGAAATTAAATACGAATCTCTAGAAAATAAAGCATAATTATGTCTTAACATCGCAACTCGCACACTCATCTGGAGAGGAGTATTTCTCATAAGGGAAGAAAGCATGAAGAGTATCTTGAACTGTTTATTGATATAAAGCCTTTATTGATCTGGTGCTTATATAACATGAAGGAAGATCCTCAAGATGTTCTCATACATTTGCTGCAACTGTGAAAACTTCCAGATGTCATTTTTGTTAGGTCTTCCGCAGTCCTTGACTACAAGTTTTATCCATATAGGTAAATGCTTTCATTAAAATATTTTCCCCTCTCATTTTATAGGGGATGAACGCTGTCTACTGAACAATCTCAGGAGAGTGACAGAGTTTGGAGCGGAAGTGAGTGAAACTAAAGGAAATGATAAAAAGAAGATAGATTGTTCTTGAAAAGTAGCCAAAAGCCATGTTCTCATTAGCCATATAGCTGTGAATTTCTATACTCAATGCAGTCATTAATATTGACTAACAGAATGCAAAACAGATGAAATTAGTAAGCACCTGTTGTATGAACATAAATTTTGTAAAACCAAATGTTAAAAAAAACTGAGTAAAGTGGCGAATAATAAATGACTGTGCTTGAAGAGACAAAATGCCAGTTTTGTAGTTGAACAATTTGAAATCAGGCCTAGAACATGACAGAAATTTCTTATGAATTAATATTGGATCAGTTAATGTCTTTTTTAAAAAAAATGATATGGATACATGCCTTCTCATTTATATAAATTAAGGTAATCGTGACATAATAATTTTTAAAGTAAAATTAGTGTATAAAATTATTTGTTTCAAATGTAGAACATTACAATTCAACAACTGTATGCACTACAAAGTGATCACCGCCAAAAGTCTGATTACCATCCATCACCATGTAGTTCGCCCTCTTCATGCAATTTACCCAACCTCCTTTCTCTCTGGTAACCATCAGTCTGTTTTCTATGATTTTGTTTTTGTATTCTTTTTTTTGCCTATTTTTTTTATTCTAAATATGAGTTCAGTTGTGTGGTATTTGTTTTTCTCTGCCTGTCTTATTTCACTTAACATCATACCTTTCAGGTTCATCTATGTTGTTGCAAATGGCAATGCTTCATTCTCCTTTATGGCTGAGTAGTATTCCAGTGTGTGTGTGTGTGTGTGTGTGTGTGTGTGTGTGTGTACACATGCGTGTGTGCATGTGCATACCACATCTTCTTTATTCATCTATCTATGGACACTTAGGTTGTTTCCATATCTTGGCTACTGTAAACAATAATGCAATAAACATGGGAGTATATATATTTTTGAATTCGTTTTTTGTATTCTTTGGATAAATACCCAGAAGGGGAATTGCTGGATCCTATGATGTTTCCATTCTTAATTTTTTGAGGAATCTGTATACTGTTTTCCACAGTGGCTGCACCAACTGATGTTCCCACCAACAGTGCAAGAGGGTTCCCTCTTCTTCACACCTTCTTCAACACTTGTATTCCTTCCATTTTTAAAAATAGCCATTCTAGACAGGTATGCGGTAATATCTCATTGTGGTTTTCCAGAATTCGGTGATATTGAACATTTTCTCATGTGCTTCTTGGCCATCTATGTCTTCTTTAGAAAAGAAAAAAATGTCTATGCAGATCATCTGCTTGTTTCTTTAAATTGAGTTATGTAGTTTTTATTGTTGAGTTGTATGAGTTCATTTTTTTTTTTATATTTTGGATACTGATACTTTATGGGATATATGATTTGCAAATATCTTCTCCCATTCACTAGCTTGCTTTTCATTTGATGACAGTTTCTTTCACTGTGAAATAGCCTTTTTCATTTGGTGCAATTTCTTTTGCTTATTTTTCCTTTTGTTTCCCTTGACTTTGGAGTCAGATCTATTAACACATTGCTATGACTGACATCAATGAATTTATCCCTTATGTTTTTATGGTTTCAGGCCTTAAAGTGACATGCATCGCTTATAGAAGAGACGATCCTTTCTCCATTGCATATTTTTGGATCCCTTATCATAAATTAATTGTCCATAGATGTGTGGGTTTATTTCTAGACTTTCAATACTGTTCTGTCAACCTGCATGTCACTTTTTATGCCAATGCCATACTGTTTTGATTACTATCGCTTTGTAGTATAGTTTAAAACTAGGGCCCATGATACTTCCAGCTTTGTGCTTCTTTTCCAAGATTGCTTTGGCTATTCATGATCATTTATGGTTCCATACACATTTTAGAATTCTTTGTTCTAGTTCTGTGAAAAAGGCCATTGAAATTTTGATAGGGTTGCCTTTAATCTGTAGATTGCTTTGGATAGCATGGACATTTCACAATACTAATTCTTTCAATCCATGAGCATGGAATATCTTTGCATTTATTTGTATTTTCTTTGATTTTCTCATCATTGTCTTTTAGTTTTCAGTGTACAGGTCTTTCACCTCCTTAGTTAAGTTTGTTCCTGGGTATTTTATTCTTTCAGATCAGTTATAAATGGAATTGTTTTTCTAATTCATCTTTCTGATAGTTCATTACTGGTGTTTTTAAGCACCACAGACTTCTGTATATTGATTTTGTATCCCTGCAACTTTGCTGACTTTTTCTTTATCAGTTCTAATAGGTTTTTTTTCTGTTTTTTTTTTTTTTGTTGTTGTTTTTTTGTGGAGTGTTTAGGGTCTTCTATACATAGTATAACATTCCTCTGCAAAGAATGACAGTTTTATTTCTTCCCTTCCTATTTGGTGGCCTTTTATTTCTCCTTCTCGCCCAATTGCTGTAAGTAGGACTTCTAATATTATTTTGAATAAAAGTGGCAAGAGTAGATACCTTGTCTCACTCCTGTATACTTAGAGGAAAACTTTTCAGTTTTTCACCATTGAGAATGTTGGCTATAGTTTGATATATATGGCCTTTATCATGTTGAAGTGTGTTCTCTTGTTACCATTTTGTTGAGAGTTTTTATCAAAAATAGATGTTGAATTTTGCCAAATGCTCTCTCTGCATTTAAGATGATCATATGATTTTTACCCTTCATTTTGTTAATGTGGTGTTTCACATTGGTTGACTTGTGGGTATTAAAATATCATCCTTGCAGTCCTGGAATAAATCCCACTAAATAATGGAGTATAATCCTTTTAACATATTGTTGAATTTGGTTTCCTAATGTTTTGTTGAAAATTTTTGCATCTATATTCATCAAGGATATTGACCTGTAATTTTCTTTGTTTGTTTTGTCTGATTTCAGTGTAAGAGTAATTGGTTTGGTATAAGGGTGATATTGACCTCAATGAATATTTGGTAGAATGCACCAGTGGAATTGTCTGGTCTGGGCTTTCATTTATTGGCAGGCTGTTGATTACTAGGAATTGGTCTATTCAGATTCATCAAATTTTTTTCATGATTTACTCTCAGGAGATTGAGTGTTTCTAGGAATTTATCCATTTCTTCTAGGTTTTCCAATTTGTTGGCATATAATTATTCATAACAATTTTTTATAATCCTTTGCATTTCTGTGGCATCATTTGTGTAACATCTCCTCTTTAATTTGTGGTTTTATTTAATTGAGCCCTCTCTCATTTTTTCTTGGTAAGTCTAGCTAAAGATATGTCAATTTTGTTTATCTTTTCAAAGAATCAGTTTTTTTAAAAGTTTATTTATTTTGAGAGTGGAGGGACAGAAAGAGAGAATCCCAAGCAGGCTGTGCACTGTCAGCACAGAGGCCAACACAGGGCTCTAACTCACAAACCATGAGATCATGACTTGAGCCAAAATCAAGAGTAAGACACTCAACCGACTGAGCCACCCAGGCACCCCTCAAAGAATTATCTTTTAGTTTCATTTATCTCTTCTACCGTCTTGTTAGTTTCTATTTCATTTATTTCCTCTCTATTCTTTGTTATTTCCTTACTTCTACTAACTTTGTTAGTAGAAAACAACTTTGTTGTTTTTCTTTTCCTGATATCTTTAGGTGTAAAGTTATTTTGCTTATTTGAGATTTTTCTTGGTTCTTGGATTGGGTCTATATTCTTATGAACTTCCCTCTTAGAATCATTTTTACTGCATCCCATAGATTTTAGTATGTCACACTTCTGTTTTCAGTTGTCATTAAGTATTTTTTTTATTTCCTCTTTGATATCTTCTATGACCCACTAGCCCTTCTGTGACTCAGTAGAATGTTATTTACTCTTCACATTTTTGTGGGTTTTCCAGTTTTCTTCTTGTAGTTGACTTCTGGTTTCATAAAACTGTCATTTGAAAAGACGTTTGATATGAGTTCAATCTTCTTGAGTTTATTGAGACTTGTTTTGTGGCCTAACATGTGATATATCCTGGACAATGTTCCAGGTACACTTGAGAATAATGTGTATTTTGCTACTTTGGGATGGAACGTTCTGTATGTATCTATTAAGTCTATCTGCTCTAATGTGTCATTTAAGGCCAATGTTTGATTTTTATCAATGTTTGATATTCCAAAATTGATTTTCTGTCTAGATGATCTATCCAATGCTATACCTGGAGAATAAGTACCATAATATTATTAGATTACTGGATAACATAATTTCTTAGCTTTCTTTTTTTAGATGGGTAACACTAATAAAAATACACAAAATGCAAAGCATTTCTTTTGTCTCATGTCTTAGATTCCTGAAGATCTTGAAATTATCCTGTGAGACATTTCCTTACCTCCAAACTGATGTTCACAGCTTCCATAGCTCTCTGCACTCGGGCTCCTTCCAGGAAAGAACTAAGTCTAAACAGTGCCTGTATCCACCCCCCCCCAAACTCTCATGCCTCCTAAAGCAGAACTGGACATAAGGTCTGTCCTCCGTAACCATCTGCCAAATGATGGATTTCGTCAAGAGCATTAATATGTATGTGTTTCAGAGGGGAGATGTTCTTACTGTGTTCTTGCCTACCCACAAATTCCAAATCTAAGAATATGTGACAATGAAAATTCTAAGTGAGTTCATTTTTTTCGAACCAGACTTAACAGAGTAAATTCCTGTAAAATAACATGCTTCACCAAGTGATATAACGACTAAGTGATATAACGACTAATGAAAAAGAAAGCTAGAATTACTAAAATACCTATCACTGTGATTTGAGCCAGTAAATACCTATCCAAATAAAGCTATCCAAGTCAAAAACCACACACCAGCCATATTTTAATTGAAATCAGATATCCCAATGCTGTGTGTGTGTGTGTGTTTTCCTCTGACATAGTTTGTTTCCACAACTGTTTTCTTTTAGTTATTCTATGAAATAAAATAGAATATTAAGTCTGAGCTGACACCACATTTTAAACTGCGCTTCATTCATTTCATACTTTCCAAGCTCTCGCATTTGTAAAAGCCATACTTTCTCACATATTCCAGAAAGTGTGTGTTCAAAATGAACAAATAAGGATGCTCGATGCTCGGGTCCCACTATTTAAAACGTGTGTTTCGCTAAAAAGAGCTACCAAGAAAACATCAGATATTTCAGCGTGAAAAGAAATAAAAGCTATCTGCCTCACATTATTCACAGCCAATTCAAACAGGCTACTGTGGTATTCATAAATCCCTCGGAATTAAGTCAAACATGCATAAAATCAGGCTTCCTTTGTGGTAAAAATTTCTTCCAGCTGAGCCCAAGGAGAGAAGAAAAAGTTATTCAAATACCTATTGTGAAACCGAAGACGATTTGAAAAAGTCAATGCCTACCTCTGCCCAAGTCTTCCTGACAATTTCCTAATTTTAAGGAATTGTCTGTGAGACCTGTCATCAACCTGTTTCCATTAAAAAATGAAGAACAATGCAACAAATGTCATGATATTAGCTTAAAGTAGCGTCGTAGTGTTTGGTGTTTTAAGTGGGAGTCTATTTGCTTTGTTAAGATTCAGGTAACTCACTTTGAAGTAAACAAATCGCATGCTTTTCCAACAAAGCCCAGCTACTTTCTCGGAGAAAAAGAGAGTACAATTTATTCTGCTTCTGTGAATTGAAAATAAATACATTTTGCAAAGAGAAGCTTCATTCCCCGAAATGTTTAGAAAGTAAGCAATACGGTAATGCTCTCTATGTGATCATCTGAGGAGAAGTTGTATTTCATTTTTGAATTGGACTTAGTATGAGAACAGAAAGGCTGTTCTTCATGCGACGGTTGAAAAGGGGGACAAAAATGATCACCATATTCATGTTGATAAAGCTCTGTGCCCACAACAAGCAAACAAACAAGACCAACTTTCCACTATGACTGGGGCAGAGATCTACCTGATTCATTTTCTATTTCCAGATACTCGGCCACTTGGACACATGCATTGCTCATCCAATGACACTAAATGGGGGCAGAATTTGTCACCCCCAAATATTCCTCTTTGGCCTAAAGGTAATTTTAGGCTGACTATTCTTAGCAAACAGCAGACACACAAAAGCTCTAAAAACCAACTAGAAGTGACCCTTTTGTAAGAGGTATTTACATTTGTGAAAGAAATCCACGGTAAGGGCATCTCCCTCTTGTACCCAGAAGAGAAAGACACCAAATCTCTGGAAACTCTTACCAATAGAGTAGGTGAAGACTTACATATGCTAAAACAATCATACTTTTATTTACTGCGCTTTGCCTGAAAACCTCCCATAACTGCCTCACCCCACCATTTTTTCTCTTTGGCTGGAGTTGGTATTTAAGGTGGCTGGCCTCATCGTCACAAGGCAGCCTGCTCTGGTGGCTAAAGTCCAGTTAAAAACAGTAAGAAAAAAGACACTGATTTAAAACTCACGAATCAGGGCACCTGGGTGGTTCAGTCCCTCGAGCGTCCAGCTTTGAGGTCACGATCTCACGGTTCATGAGTTCGAGCTCTGCGTTGGGCTCTCTGCCGTCAGGGCAGAACCCGTTTCGGATCCTCTGTCCCCCTCTCTCTTCCTGCACCTGCCCACCATTCATGCTCTCTCTCAAAAAATAAATAAACATTAAAAAAACACCCACAAATCTTGAATTCACTCTTGGCTCTTCTTCTTACGTGCTTTGTGATTGCTGGCAACTTAATTCACGTTCCTTATTCTGAATTTTATCATCTGTCGAATCACAGTGACTTTCCCTCAGATCATGAGCACGAATGGGTGATATAATTCATATAAAATCACTAGGATATATTAGGAACTCGATAAGGAGTTAACCTTTTGAGGCATTTTTTTTTCCAGTAGAAAATAAGCACTTTGCCCATCAAAGCCACTATTTCTCCAACATACACTGTACATTTCCGTCTGTCCACTTTAATGCATTTCATCTCTTCCTCCTCTTTCTCCAAATGACCTCTTTCTTTCTAATCACCACATATAGACGCCTCTGTCTCTTCAAAGACCCAAATCAAATGCCACCTTCTCAGATTGTGCTGATTTTTCTGGCTTTGCTAAAGATAGACATACACATTCTAAAATTTGTTCTTTTTTCCCATAGAGTAATTTAGTATCCATTTGATAAATTCTTACTGCATAAATGCATAAATGTGAAATATCTTATTCATGCTTGACTATCCTCAAACTTCAGAATAAGTGTGTGTCAAACCACGGACTATGGAATACTTGGATTAAAAATCATTTCAAAAAAGATAAAAGAAGGCCACACAATTTTGCAGAGGTGAAACAAAAACGAGACAAGGCACGTCTACCATAAAATGTGCCACAGTAAATAGAAGTCATCACATTTTTCATTTTAAAAATTCAGATTTATTTGAAAAGGGGGGAGCAAAGGAAATTGGGTTAAGGAACTTGTTTAAAAATATGCTTTCCAAGGCCACCCACCCAATAGTCTAACCTCTAGCTGACTAATTAGGTCCACTTGCTTTATGAGGCATGGGCTTTAAGAACTAGGATAATTTGTAATAGCACAGCCAGGAAAAACAACAGAAGTAGAAAAATATTTTTATAGTTGCAAAACTTGGCACCGGTTTCCCTGCAACTAGAACATATTTTGCCTATCCTTTATGAACTTCTGGAAAAAGAATTAAGATGCACAGAAAAGATTTTGAAAGAGAGTTTTAAATAATTTGCATATCAGCACAGAAACAAAAGCCTACAGTTGACTGTTAATTTAAATAATCAAACATATACAGCATTGTAAAAAAAAGAACAATGAATCCTGAGGGATGTATAATGTAGCATAAAATTAAAACGAGTTTGACCTGACTGACATTAAATTTGATTAACGAGAAGCTTCTCTCAAAAGAGCATCTGCCCTTTCAATCCTGCAAACAACTTACGGGTCAAATGAATTTGCTACGCCCTATTAGGAAAAGGCTTTCCTATCAGGAAAAATCCAGAATCTCTGATACAGCCCCAAGTCCTTTTATTTGCTTGAATTGAATTAAACCTTAAGACACTATGGTTATATTCATATTCTAAGCCATTTGTACCTAATGTTAAATTATTGCACATTTTATTTAAAGTTAAAATCATTATGCATTTTGTTGGTAAATTGAAGGTTTACAGATGCTGGCCAAATTATTGACAGATCAGTGGGAGATTTACATTTTAATTTAGTCCTTTAAAAAAAACTTTGACAATAACCCTTAGCCACAGTAAAAAAATAGAAAAGACATTATATTCTAGTTGAATTCTCAAAGCAGTATTGGTTTACTCAAAATACATCTATTTTATTTAAAATATAAACATCTCTACATGTATATATATGATACATAAGGTAGAAGAAGATTTCTAAAAATGTTATTTTTTCCCACATAGCAATATGGTACTCATCTGATGAATTCTTACTGAATAAATGCTAAATACCTTATTCATGCTTGATTATCCTATAATCACAGAATAGATGTATGCAAAACTAATGTATATATTCTCTCTGACATCTTTACTTATACAAGCATATATAATATGATATGATATGATATGATATGATATGATATGATATAATATGTATTTTATATGTACATAATGCATGTATATACAGATGTATATATGTATTATATATGTATTATGAATGCAATGTATAATACATAAAATGCACTATATACACACAATATATGTGTATTTATACATTATATTATACTATATATAATGCATATATATGCTATTATATAACATATGTGTTATATATATGCATATATTATACATAATGTACGATGTATATATCATGTGTATGCATTATATATACATATATTTTATATACACATGTATACATTATACATTCTATATGCATTACATATGACATATATGTATAAATAGACATATATAACATATATTATGTGTATATATACACAAACACACATACACACAGTTGTGTATGAGAGAGAGGAAGAGAGAGAACCCTTGTATGGAATTTGATTTTCCCGTTTGAGAGTCATTTTCAACCACAGACAATCTCTGCTTAGGGGAGCTAGAAATTGGGGTGACTATATCAGCCCTGCAGTGGGGCCCCAGTGCATCCGCGCTGTCCAGGGGACCGTTGTGTGGGGTAGGGTGGTCAGACGGTGCAGCAGCAAACGTGGGGGCTGGGAGGTGGTCAGCGGTGGCAGGAAAGCACAGTCAGCACCACTTGAGAATACATGGGAGAGAATGGGGGAACACCCAGGTATACTAAAGGGGAGAGGACCACGAAAGACGACACTGAAGCCCCTTAATTATGAAGATCGGTGACATGGAACTGCCCAAATCTGAATATTACTTGTAGCCATCTACAGATATATGCTGGAAACCTGTGGATTGATTGAGTGACCAAGTTTCTAAAGGAAGAAGTAAAAATCCTGGATGAGACTACTTTAAACCTGGAACAGAAGAACCTCTGGACTGGATTAGAACAGACACTGTTCTCTGAGCTACTTTAATGGAGAATTGCCATCATTATCTTAGTGATGAGAGCGTTAAAGTCAGTGTTAGAACTCAGAACCCATCAGCTTTGTGTTTGGGAGTTTGGGCGAACTGTGAGCAGACAGCACCCCTTCCGAAGGACTTAAAAATTTCTTTTTTAACGCTTGTTCATTTTTGAGAGAGAGAGGAAGAGCAGGAGTGGGGGAGGGTCAGAGAGAGGGTGAGACACAGGATATGAGGCCAACTCCAGGCTCTGAGCTGTCAGCACAGAGCTCGATGTGTGGCTCAAACCCATGAACCGCGAGATCATGACCTGAGCAGAAGTCAGAAGCTTGGCTGACAGAGCCACCTAGGGGCCCCTACTTCCAAAGGACTTTTTACTTATTTATTTATTTCCTGGTTGTCTTCTCTTTGCTTGTTTCTTGCTATTAAGATATTAAAAGCATTTCAATCCACATATCTTTATAATTAATAAGTTTTTGCCTCAATATATTTCTTTGAGCACACAAATAACTTTGAAAAACAAAATTCATCAAATAAGCTGTTTCTTTTGATTCTTTTATGTATTTCACCAAATTTGAATCTCACCAAGAAGTTTCATTTCAATATTGATCCATAATCTGAAATACTCAAAATGGTAATGTTGCAATTTCAAAATTGAAATTTCAATACTTTTTAAGCTCTTGTAATTTAATTAGTTCAGTTTCTCTCTTGCTTTTTCTTAGTATAAATCTGAACACTTTTTTGTTTGCAAGCTTTATTTTCATTAAGGGCAATTAACTAACATTAAATTGCCCAATAGCTGCTTTAGGGACACCTCGTCCTGTGGTCTTTTTTCACCCATTATTAGCCGTGGCACTCAAATTATTTAAGAGGTCATGGGCAGTACCCTACTCAAGCCCAAACTGTCTATAAAAGACGTGTGTTCCTTTCTTTTTCCATTTTAAAAATATTTATCTATTTATTTTGAGACAGAGAGTGCAGGGGAGGAGCAGAGAGAGGGAGAGAGAATCCCCAGCAGGCTTTGCACTGTCAGCTCAGAGCCCAACATGGGGTCTTTTCTCTCGAACCGTAAGATCAGGACCTGAGCGGAGACCAAGAATTAGATGCTTAACCAACTGAGCCACACAAGCGCCCCAAAAGATGTGTATTCTACTAGGTATCACGGCACGTGTGCAGTTGAATGTTGGACCTGTAAATGCCCATCACCCACAGTGACCTCTTCCTCCGGAACTCATTCCACCCTTTTGACCTCTTCCTCCGGAACTCATTCTTCTCTTCCCAGTTACATTCCTTGTTGCATTTCTGATAACTATAACCAAATTTATGCAAATCCCATAAAACATTTTTAGGCATTACTGCCACTCGGGAAAATATTGTAACGATGAATTAAAAGATCTCTACAGTTCCTCTATAGTTTCCTGCTCAGCTCTGCTATCAGGCCCTGATTTGTGTCAAGGGGGCTTTTCTGGAAAGTTATCCCAGGAAGAAGGGTCTGGGGACCTAGAAGACTGGAGCAGGAAGCAGTAAACCCAATGTATGGTTGTACCTGCTCTTGGCAACTGGGCTTCATTTTACCAGGAATGGCTAACGCGTCCACCTGAGGGTCGATAGCAAAGCCAAGAGAGTGGAAGGCAGGAAACAACTGGTATCTCATCAATCCTTTCTCTTTAGCAACCTCCTTGGAGAGAAAAGTTTGTGTCATGACTCCACACATTCTATTGATGGTGCCAACTCTGCTTAGGTAGAGCACCATTAGTAAAAAACATCGCTGATATTTCATCTAGGGTTATTTTGGTAATAATCAGTTTTTAATCCCCTTTTTTACTTCACCGGTGAGAAGAGGTTTATGTCAACAGATACAAGGCATAGTAGGAAAAGAATCATGTTAAAAATGCGCTGCAATGTGGGAAGAGTGTCCTCATCACAATGGAGGGTTTGAATTTCATCCCTTGCACAAGACAACATACCAAAAGTTCTTGATTCTTATCCTAATTCTGTTTTGATTCTATTCGTTGCCTCATAGGAACAGTTTGACAATTTCTTAAGGCCATGATGATGTCAAAATTGTAGCTTTCTGGAATCTATCTGCGTTTGTTCCTACCCCATAATAACACAACTGGGACCTATTTTGAATGTTACTGACAGTTTGAAGTTTCTGGAATATTATTTTGGAAATATCTGCTAATTTATGTCACCAAAATTACTGATTTGAGACTGAGCATTTGCCTACAGACATGCATAATTAACTTTTATCAATTATTTATTGAATTTGTAGATAAAAATTGTTTTTCCTACTAAATTCTGAGACATCCTATTGATAATTAATCATAATCCCCTTAAAATGTACGTGATATAGAAACATTGTGGTTTAAGAATGATATTATATATTTGACTTTAATTTTCAGAGTTAACAAAATAAAGTGTTAGGTAAGACACTGAGACTGAGGTTAGATAATTCACACCAACTCAGATTGGCTAGCGATCTCTAGGCAATAAGTTAAGACAGCGTAAAAATGATAACTTAGTTTTCTTTAATTTTCTCTTAAGGAAATATTATTTAAAGCTTATTCACATAGTACAGATCTTCTAGGGAGTGTCTTCCCTAATGGATTTACAATAAGTTTGACTTGTCGTTAAGTTTGACCTCTCCTATCCTAGAAAAGCATTTCTTCGTGCAATTATTCTCTCAAACTGAATATAATGATGGGACCCTCATCATGTGGGATTTGTGAGGATAAAATGAGATATCACGAG
Source organism: Panthera leo (assembly GCF_018350215.1). NCBI lineage: Eukaryota > Metazoa > Chordata > Mammalia > Carnivora > Felidae > Panthera > Panthera leo. The sequence continues at coordinate 74,610,239 of NC_056679.1, read as the reverse complement.
GAAAGTATGTAACCAAAATTCCATCGACCACATTGTTTTAAAACTCCCTTCTAGGTACTGTGATACAAATGATTAGATATCAAGGTATTTAAGAGAGTGTACTGGGAGCTAGATAAGTCTGTACCACATTTCAGTGTGAGGAAGAAGAAGAAAAATACAGTAAAACCTTGGATTGTGAGTAACCTGTTCTGCGAGTGTTTTACCATAGGTTTAGTAAGATATAGATTAAATGCTAAGTGTAGTTCAGAGTAAAAGGCTAGAGCTTCCACGAGGCTGAGTGCCTCTGGGATGCTGTTTAGAGAGACGTTGGAAGCAAACCCTAAGACAAGGCAGGGAGATAGGCAGGAGGGGAGGCATTACATCTAGTCTTTAGGAAATGATTCATGGAGTTGATATATTTGAGTAAGATCTTAAAACATGGAAATAATCTCAACTTGTTTTCTGCTTTCCCAAAGTTGCCCCAAATTTTTCAGACTTCCATTGGGCTATGTTATTCAATTTTATAAGCTATAGTTACAGATAGACACATAGGTAGAAAGATTTAGATGTAGGTATGACTTAGACACACACACACACACACACACACACACACACATATATATATATACATACTCTAGGCTGTTTTTAAATGTTTATTTATTTTTGAGAGAGAGAGAGAGAGAGCATGAGCAGGGGAGGGGGCAGAGAGAGAGGGAGAAAGAGAATCCCAAGCAGTCTCCGAGGCTCAAACTCTCAAACTATGAGATCATGACCTGAGCCACCCAGGTGTCCCCATACTCTGTGCTCTTTGAACTCTATTGGAATGTATCTACATCAAAATGTCATGAGTTTCAAAAACAAAGCATTTTTAGACCACTGTTCAGGGATAACCCCACAACACAAAGTTTAAGGAGTACTGCCTCTACGTGTCAATGATAACATCTTATTAACTGGAACTGGGACAAAATGCATATTTCTACAAATATTTATTTTTATAAGACTGCTGTCAGTCCTAACAGTTAACAAATATTTAAAGCAGCTTTTTTTTCAAATAATATTTTTGGTTATGAAAAATATTGAATATGCTTTTATTGTTTTTAAATGGGAAATACTTGAAAATAAAGTTAATATTCCATATGTCAGTAATTCTAGCATCATTGTCCACACTCTTTAGAGTTCAATAAAGTTAAAAAATCTTTATTCGGTTAAAATCAATTTGATGGAATCAATGAATTGGTATTAATACCCTTTCTAAAGCATTTCATGATAATATAAATTGATAACAATTTAAAGCTACTGCATTTGTGCTTTTTGTGCCTTTTTATAGACTGAGTTTATTAAATAGTAGGCTTGATATAATTTCAGGTACCTATTATATATTTTTAAAATAAATAGGGGCACCTGGGTGGCTCAGTCGGTCGGGCGTCCGACTTCGGCTCAGGTCATGATCTCGCGGTCCATGGGTTCGAGCCCCGCGTCGGGCTCTGTGCTGACAGCTCAGAGCCTGGAGCCTGTTTCGGATTCTGCGTCTCCCTCTCTCTCTGACCCTCCCCCGTTCATGCTCTGTCTCTCTCTGTCTCAAAAATGAATAAACGTTAAAAAAAATTAAAAATAAATAAATAAATAAATAAATAAATAAATAATGCATTAATTGGGGGACATGTATTTCAGAAACAAAGTGGTATAGTTTTTTCATTTTCTTGAAAACTGGATTACAAACACTGCAGCATTATTTGACATACTTTGGTAGTTTCTTGTAGAAGTCAGTACATTCAGTACATATCTTTTGAAACAAAGTGAATTGAATTGAATACAATTCAATTTTTAATCGAAACTTTGTTGTGGAGTTAGACAATAAAAGCAATTCTATAGCCCAAGTAACTCAAGCTTATAGTCTGGCTAGGTCCCAACAACTAAAATGGTGCCATTTAATTATAAAAGAAAAATTTATCTTCTATATCATTCCGTTGCCTTTTTCTGGGGAAAATGTTTTTGTTTTCTTTTTTCCTATTTTTCTTCCAATAATAAAGCAAACTGCTTAGCAAAAGCGTACCTTACTGCAACTGCTACACGCAAAACTGAAAATACTCTAGAAATTTTCTCACGTTAGTTTATTCAGTGTCAGCTTCATTCAGTAGAAATATGCCCCCTATCAGAGTCAACTTCTTTCAATAGAAATTTTCCCCTACAAGAAGGGGAGAGTAAACTGTTATATTTCCCAAATGATCAAGTCTTTGGATGTGTCCTTACCTTAAAGAGGGTAAACAGAAATTTCTAGAAAACAAGTTAAAAAAAAATGAAATCAACAGCTCAATCAAACTCACTAACCACAATAGGACTCTTAAGTATCAGTGTAAGACCTGCTAACTATATCTTGTTCTATGTTACTTGTGTCATCTTTAAAAAGACGAAAAGAAAGAAAACTATACCAATCTTTCCGTGAATATTTCCTTTTAGTATTCCCATCCTAAATGCTGATCCCAACGGACAAGTTTTATTGTGGTTTTTGCCATAAGACAATTCACTTACTGTACCAAGTAGTAAATATATAACATATTTATATAAAATATTATATAACTGCATTTTATATTTTAAATAATATATTTTTATATATGGTATACACTATTATGTATATATACATATATATACACACAAGACATAAATTACATTAAAATGTATTTGGGAAATTAAAATGTGAAATTCAAGTTGATTTAAGTTGCAAAAATACAGCCACTTGTCAAAACGTCATAATTTCAAAGATACAGGCCAGATACTTCTCTACAATAGGGTCTTACTTAGAAACATAAGTCTAATTTATTTCCTTTTAAAGTAAATATTTCTAAGTTCATTATCAAGCAAAAAGTCGACAATGACAAATATTCTCACCTGTACCCAGGCCACCCAGGAAACAGCTGAGGGTTGTAGACTCCAGACTGTTTGGATGCACGCTGTGGATGCTCTACTTGAAGGTCCATAGACTAGAGAGAGTATTTTCTACATTCACAGAAACCAGCTGGGTTGTTTTTCCCCCTCTGGTTGACAGTCTTCTAAATTAGAAGACGTTGTTTTCCATGAGAAACGTGGCGTATTTAAAACATTAAAAACAGGGGCGCCTGGGAGGCTCAGTCGGTTAAGCGGCCGACTTCGGCTCAGGTCATGATCTCGCGGTCCGTGAGTTCGAGCCCCGCATCGGGCTCTGTGCTGACAGCTCAGGGCCTGGAGCCTGTTTCGGATTCTGTGTCTCCCTCTCTCTGACCTTCCCCCGTTCATGCTCTGTCTCTCTCTGTCTCAAAAATAAATAAATGTTAAAAAAAAATTAAAAAAAAATAAAACATTAAAAACATTTAACATGGCCCAGCTGTTCGGTGTGAATCAAGTCATTTCGGGCCACCCTGATGAGGACAGCCTGCGGGTGACCAGAGATTGTAGCTGAAGATTTCTTCCTCTACTGGCTTTACTCTAAATAAGGATGTTACTCAGGTTGCCTTGGCATTTACCTAGCATTTTGGCACACTGGCTCAAAAGGCCAATTTAGTAAATCACAAAAAAATGCTTTTGACTAAATTATGGCCTTAGGTAAGGCAGTGGGAGATCCTCTGGGATGTCTGATGAGAGGCCGGGTTCACAGTATTGGATGCCCAGTCCTACGAGAATGACCCCTGGTGAGCAAGCTTCTGGTCAGTCAAAAACAAACCCTTGAGTTAAAAAAACAGGCATTGTTATTTCCCAAAAAGTAAGACAAAGTATTTCAATTACAACTTAGCTATTTTCCGTAGCCTTAAAAATATACAAACAAATCAAAGGAGGCACTTTTCTTGCATGGAATTACTTAATGGTCAATACTTAAAAAAAAAAATATATATATATATAATGTCATAGAAATATTACACATTATACACACACACACACACACACACACACACACGCTTATAATTCCCGAAGGAGGCGTTTGTGCAAATAACAAATGCACGTTCTACTAAGAGCAAAATTGTTGCAAGCTAACCAATATGGAAAGTCAAAACACACATACATGATATGTAGTAACTTTCCAGAATGATTGCTTTTTTTAAAATTTTTTTCACGTGTATTTATTTTTGAGAGACAGAGAGAGACAGAGCACGAGGAGGAGAGGGAGACACAGAATCCGAAGCAGGCTCCAGGCTCTGAGCTGTCAGCACAGAGCCCGACGCGGCTCTCGAAGCCACAAACCCACAAACCGGGAGATCATGACCTGAGCCGAGAATGATTGTTTTCGATTGGATCAGTTTTCCTCTAAAGTAAATCTGCTAGGTTTAGGTGCTGCAGTTAGCCATTGCTATTTAAATACACACTCCAATTTCTGGTAGCTTCAAATAGCGTGATTTGTAGCCTCTCATCATTCCGCAGATTGCTGGGTGGTCCTGTGCTACTCCCCCCTGGCCATGCTCAGGCACTTGCAGGGTGACAGGGTGGGAGCCAAGGAGCTTTTCTCCTAGATCTTGTGGTCTGTGCAGTCAATTGCCTGGCAGTCTTGGGTTGGTTTTCTCATCGTTGGGAAGCCATCTCAGTTTCCTCCACTAAGGGTCTCAGGGTAGTGTTCTAAGATGTGGATGGGGGAAACTGTGAAACTCTTTGACATCTGGACCTTGAATTTGTGTAGCATCTCTTTTGCCATATTCTATTGGTCAAGCAAGCCATTTGTCCAGGCCAGATTCCAGAAGAGAAATGCATTCCATGTTTCATGGCAAGATCAGCAAAATGCTGTTGTAAAAATACACGACAGCAATTATACCAAGAGTGAAAATAGCATTGTCTTCCTAGATTTCCTCATACATGGAGACAGAAATACACCAACTATTTTGTCCAAGGTACTAGTCCCATTTCTGAATAATATCCATCGCGTCTTGGAAATCTTTTACGTACTTGCAAAAAGTTTTAGGCTTTGGGATATATAACTATTTCTATCATTGTACAAATCTAAGAATATTTCCTACATTCACAGTTCAGATATCTTCAACACTTCAAACAGGACCATCATTTGGTTCGTTAATTCTTAGTGCCGTGAACACTGGCTGTGACCATAAATAACCTTGGGAGTAGTTATCTTCTATCAAAAGTTACATGTTAACCAATGTGATTAAAGTTCATGATGCCAAAGATTTATAATGATGTGATTTAAAGTGAAGAATAATTGATAGGTTATTACTTATTTCATTATTTATGTGTATATTTATTTGTTATTTAATTGCTCTGTTCTTTAAATAGCATATCTGCAACATAATATTGAATTTATCTAAGACCTGTGGTCCAGGAAAACAACATGGTTGAGAAATCTCCCTGCCTATTTTCTTTGCCCCCAAGAGGCTGCTAAGCTCAAAGCATCATCACGCTTCCTGAGTATTCTGAGAGAAGTACCCAGCTCTACCCTTTCTCAATGACCCAGATAAACTGTCTCCATTCTTCCACATAATGTCCATAGACTTATGAATGAGTTTCTTGTTCTCCTCCCTCTATGAACACCGGACCTTCTTCCATTTCTTTGAGAAGTTCCTCATTAATGTTTCCCTTATTGCAAAAATCATCTCCTAAACCTTCCAGAGCATTTTGTTTTTCATATGCGTTATAGGTCATCATGAGAAAACAAACAAAACATCCTTAATTTGAGTGCAATTCAAGTACAAACTTCCTAAGTTTAAACTTCTGATGTATTTCAAAACCTTTTAATTATCCCTATGGCAAGAACAATTCTCAGTGATTCCAAAAATCACTTGTATGGTTCTTTTTTATCCGTTCTTTGGAAACTTTTACCCTTGATCAAAAAAATATGGGGCTCATCGATAGTCATAAAGAATATATTCTAGGATTCCTATAAGAAAAAAAAATGTGAGAGAATTTTTCTAAAGAGATAACAAAGAGTGGCAGGGGGGAGATGTAGTTTTTGTGAATTATTTTCTTGTTGTTCTTAGTGGGAACATGGGCCCAATACGAAATGCTTCATGTTACCCCTTGACAAAACTTTAACAACAGTTTTTCAAATCTTTTATTTCTTTTGATTTTCAAATCTCTAAATTAGGCCTTTAATTTTTAAGGCAAAGAGAAAAGAAATGGGAGGGACCATTGTATGTGTTTGGTGGGGTCAGGCGGTTCTAAACGCAGGGATTATTAAGGCATTAATGGTGCCACTGTGTAGAGGGAGGGAAAGAATCTCTTGTCTATGTCTTAAAATCTTTATCAGAGGTTGGCCCAACTGTAAAGGAGCATATAGTAAATATCTTCAGATTTGAAGAATTATGTCGTATACCCGCTACTCCTCAACTCTTTCAGAACAATACAAACCTAGACATAATATGGAAACCAATGGCATAGTCACATTTCAGTAAAATTTATTTACAAGAACAGGTGGCCGGCCAGATTTAGCTAGCTGGCTGTAGTTTGTCAACCATTCATCTAGATTTTTGGATTAATATGAGACAGAAGAAATGCAAACACAGAACTGCCATCATGGGCTGTGTGTGGGAGGGGGTGAGAGGTGGTCCAGGAAATGTCACCCTGAAGGCACTCCATTTGGATGAAATTGCAAAGGGGATTCAGAGAAGTATATACACAAACCATTGGTTCTAACTCTTGGGCCATCCATCCGGAAGCCCTAACCAGCCAATAATTTCAAGTTATACTAAAAATTTTCTCTGTGTACCACCTAGTTCCCAGCATTATTTTAGTTCAAAAAATTTTAATGGTCTCTCTGCTGTCATCTTAGGCGATTTGTAGGAGTAAACAGTAATCTATCAGTCATTAAATTAAACCTGTTTGATCATCTTTGTAGATAATAATCCATTCTGTTTGGCGTACTTCTGCTTATAAAATTACTAGTTAAAATGGGTGAAATGTCCTTGGAAGGAAAGTATCGAAGTTAAAGTCTCCTTTTAGGGACTGAGACTACACTCTCAATATTCACGGTCTATGGTCTAAACTTCATTAAAAACTTGCTCTAATCAGCTGAGATAACTAACCAAAGAGAATCAGTTTTGGAATGATACCTGTATATTGCTCATGAATGGCAATCTCACATTTCCATCCTGTGAGATAATTGACCTAGGGTATAGATTTTCCATTTTGCTCTAGATTGAAACTGGCATCAAATTGGGGAACAGAGCAAGCAAAGTAAATCAGGGAACCAATTGTGTTGAAGTTTGGTAACACCTACCAGACAAGACAAAATACAATTTGTATTCTTTCTTCCTGTCTGGCGATTTTGCTTTATTGCCAAACTGTATCCAAAGAGGTCCTCCAAAGAGATCTTTTATGCTTTGGGTACTAGACATACGACAAAATTATTTGCTTCTATGTGTGAATCCAGGAATGGGACCTATGTATATTTACTGTATTGCTGCGTGTTCATGGTCTATTAAATTTTTCTCGTTCTTCTCCCACAAAATCAGGTAAGAACCCAGTAAAAATTATCCCTCTAGGTAATTTGTTTATTTCCATTTAGTTTCAGTTTGAATTGAATGAAAAGTTTTCAACAATATATATTTTTGATATTGAGCTAAGCCTGGTTTTCAAAGTATGAATCATTATTTTTTTCCAACTTCGTTTGAATCACTGTTTTACAACTTTTATTAAGCACTTGAGTCTGATTTTTATGTGAGGTTTGCAATCTCTGGGGGCTAGGTACATATTTGGTAGTTTTAGGAGAGAAATGTATCTTTCCTTCCCACTTACCCATAGATGTGTGTGTCCATATTCGCAGTCATTATATACAGGAAGTGGCCACTATTTCCCTAGTAGTCTACTGAAATCAGAGGCCAGATTTAATTTGCCTTGAAATACATATATATATATATATATATATATATATATATATATATATACATATATTTTGCTTTTGACCTTTTTTAGCTAAAGAAACCATTTGGTTTTCTGACCTAATGACTGTTCAGAAAAATTCAGTAACACGTTTTAAAAGATGGCATATAAAATGTAATTTCTATTCTCAAGAACTCTGTCAGTTCCTGTGGGCCTCTCTCTAATCGTCTCCAAACGTAAATAACTGAGGTTAAAGTCAATGCTATTTGACTTGCAATGAAGAAATTTTACTTGTACTCATCACTTTACATAATTGATTCTGCCCACTCCCTGAGTGTTGTTTTTAAATAATGTGTATTTTTAAAATTAAGTCATATTTTTAAGTGACATGAAACCCGCTTTCTCGCTGCCAAAGCAAACGGAACAGTGACAACAGGTACTCCAGCATTTATGAGTTTTCTTCTCTGTAACGTCTTCGAAACAGCCATTGTTATAGCAAATCATGGAAAGATCATAGAAGGTTACCTGTAAATTTACTTTGACACTTAAAAATGCTATTATTTAATTTAGATGGTTGATGGGGTCTACAAATGTTTTTATTCCTGGAAGGACACATTTAGAAGGTTAAAATAAAATGTATTATTTTCGTAGTAACCAGACATTTGACTTTTCTCTCTCTCTTTTTTTAAAGTTTATCTGTTTATTTCGAGAGACAGAGAGGGAGGGAGGGAGGGGCAGAAAGTGAGAATCCCAAGCGAGCCGCACACTGTCAGCACAGAGGCCGACACTGGGGCTCAATATCCTGAGATCATGACCTGAGCCAAAAATCAAGCGTTGGACACTTAACTGACTGAGCCACCCAAGCACCCCTTGTTTTTTTTTCTCAATTGGAAATGGCTACTTTAATATTTCAGTTCTAGTAATTCATTCTAAGGGTTATTTTCTTTAGTCTGACTTTGCCTTGTTTTTCAGTCCAGAACACATTGTAACTGAATATCAGCACTGACTGTCCTTCCTCAAGGGGTTCACCAGGTCCCAGGATATCTCCTTAACCTCAGCCTTCCTTACAAAGGCACCATTACCTGTAGCAGCTACCTCATGATCTCAGTAGCCCCATTCCTTTGACTTCCACTTATTATTTTCTGGAAGGTTCTCTTGGCCCTAGATATGCCTTACTTGCTGAAACAACCATATGTTGTATCTAATGCTGATTTCCTTCTCTCTGATACCTACCTTACCTGTCTGAGTTTCTGATACAGCCTCAGTTGATAAGGTCCAGTAGTAGTCATAACAAACATTTAAAATTCAAGATTAATAATGATTTGCCTTTGTGTTGTATCTTAGGGATTTGTAACTTATTTTCATAGCATTTCAGCCAGCCTCATATCTGCCGCTGTGATATAGGTAAAGCATTACTAAACCTGATTTATACAAAAGTATACTGAGTCTTAGAAAGTTAAAGGGACTTACCTGGGATGACAGAACAAAGCAGAAGGATAGAGGTACCATTGAAGTTTTCAGACTCATTTGCTCGTTCTAATACCTCTGCCCATGTTGTCACACGGTTTCGGAGAGGGGGAGAGACACAAGAGTCAGAGACAGAGAATTTCAACCTGGCTACCTTTTTTACCAGTCATCTTTCACAATTTAAAATTGGTCATTATGCACATCTATACCCACGTGAATGCACACGCGTGCACACACACATGCACACACGCAGAGGGAACAGTTACAAACTGGCATAAAAAAATCCATTGACCTCACTCCCGTATCCTTTTTACTTGCTAAATACAGCAAAATTAGATTGTGGAGATCCAAGAAAGAATTAAAGAAGCCCATTTATATACTGTATTTTGGAGTTATAATGGAACTATACAGTGGATATGTAACTACTGGAAGATATTAGATGTACCTAAAGGTCTTCAGAAATCATATTTAAAGAGCTAAAAATCAATTTGCATATATCACTGCAGTGAGATATGTGCTGACGTAAATTTTTGAATGACAATATTGTATTATTGATAATATTATTAAATATGATCATCAACATGTTCTATTTCATGGCTCAGTTTGCACTGATTTATTCAATAACTCAGAGATATTCATTAGAAAGCCAGATGAAGAAGGAAACATTATTTTACTCTGATAAAATTCTAGTTAAGATTTTTTTTCCAAAGTTAGTAACTAAAGTAACCTAAAAGAGGTAAATTCTAAAGTATGGAACAATAATTGATACAAAAATATTAAATATATTATGCCAAGATCATTTTACTCTTTCCTACAAGATTATACCGTATCCAATTCTGTATCTAAACCAAATTTATATCTGCACAGTTCTTATTCATAAACTACAATTCACATGAGAAAAATGACAATTTAATTTTCTTGAATATGAATAATTCACTAATTTTGGAAGTAATCTATTTTCACAACAACAGTCATTGCTTTAGAGATGGAAGCGTATGAACATGTATATATTTATATGTAATTTATAAGAATACCATTTCTTATTTTTTTAGCTTGTAGCTAAAAATTAAGAAAGTGCCTCAATACGTTATAATCACAATTGTAAAGAATGCATTTTGTTATAAACAAAGTAAAATGATATGACTCCCTTTGTGTATCTAAAAAGTTAATGGCTCTCAGAATTTACATTAGCCACAGACAACATGCTACTTTAGTAATTAGCTGGATTCATTTTCATAGATCTTCTCGCTGTACAGAAAAACATCTTTACTTAGCATACTGTGTTGGGTTTAACTTCCAAGGTTAATTTTGTTTTTCATTTGAAGGTATGACCTTTTTTTTTTGGCTGGTTATGGCTTCCAATTTAAAATATAGTCTATTATGATACTTGTAACATTGACTTTTTAATGCAGATTAAAAACAACAGCAACAACATCCAAACAGAAGGAAACAAACAAACAAAAAACCCAAGCAAGTTCACTAGGTCATTTCTTTAGCCATTAAAAGCACAAACTGTGTACCATATCAAACAACAAGGGTGTGTAATGTCTTCAGTGTCTCTTGGACACACACACACCTAACTCACACACACGCATGCACACATACGTGCATAATCACTTGA